>NC_134455.1:345993841-346293841 GCF_047948215.1 Lycorma delicatula | reverse complement strand
GGACCATGCAAACCAATCCCTTTGTCATTGAAGTGATAATTTTAATATTCTTTTAACTTTTCTGATTATTCTCTTTTTTTACAGGTCAGACAAAGAAATTGACTGGGAAATAGGTAGCAAGTATATTAGTATGTCTGGAATGAGTCCAGATGAGTATTTGAATTGGTTGGGCGTGGGAGATAATCAGGTAATATTACTATAATGTAAAATTTATTTTTACATTTTCTCAAAGTTTGTGTGTGTGTGCATGTGTGTATGAAGCAACATATACAAAATTAGTAGCAAGTTCAATGTTGTAGAATTACCATTTAACTAATACAGAAGCCCCTGGATAATCTGAACTAATAAAAATCTGTGGATGTTCAGATTACAAAAAACTCAGATTTTTGAGGGTTCAACTTAGTCATGGGAATATTTCAACTGAAATTAGTCAAATTAGTTGAATATTAAAATTAGTCAACTAATTTAACAACACACAAATATTATTAGACTGATGTTGAAAATTAGTCGCTGCCAACACTCTGACAATATTAGTTGATTGAATAAACTGCTTTTGCATTGAATTACAAAGTAGTCGTTTATCAAAAACATTATCTACTATAGAAAGTAGAAACATTTTTTTAGTTTCATTCCACACCAAACGTACCTAGCATTAGCCCACCATGCTCTCCATCTCACCGCCACACACAGTCACCTCCACCATCTCATCTTTTAACTTAAATTTACCAGCTATGAGCAATACTGTGTAAGTAAGTATGCTTAGTAGCTTATTAAAGAAAGTGCCTTTCAATATGCGATGCCAGCATATGATCATATCTTATACCTAATTTCACAGAACGAGTTACATACCTGTACTGGTATTTAAATTCTGCGGTACGTTTGTATTTCAAAAATATTCTAAACGCATGCAAATAATATAAATAAAACTATACGTCTAAAAAACAGATTTTTACTTTTTATAAAAATATTGTATATTTACAATTAAATTAAAATTTTTTGTTACTAACCTGTTAATTTACTCGCTTAGTTTGACATTTTTCTGTTGCTGACTTTTTCCATTTAGAACATACTTTTATTAAACACAACTTTTAATAATAAATTATAGTCTGCTAATGAGACACTAAAAATTAAAAAGTCAGTAATTACACTGTATTTAAATGTATCTAACTCACAGCTCATCCTTTACATTTAACTGAAAAGTACAACACCATACTTAAACCAAACAACTCGGGTGCCTGTCCTCGGGTTGTACAACTTGGGTGCCTGTCCTTATACAGTTATTGTCTCAGATACTCAAATTTTGTCTCGGAGTAATTAAAGAGTTGCTAGAAGATTTCACATTTTTGACATTTCTTTAACGTTACTGTCAAAAATATTCCATAAATCTGATGTCCATAAATCTGTATTCCATAAATTTGCTGTTTATTGGGCTTTTTTCCGTTCAGTTCTTCAGCTATTGACTGCTTTTGTTTTTCGTCTGGTTTTAATAACAAAGACAATTTTGTCAACAAATCTACCACATATTTTAAGTTGTTGTCATTCCCAAAGGCAGCTTTTTTAAACTGTGGATGTAGAAGCATTGTGGATGCAATAATTTTATTTTTTCCAAGTTTCCCAAGCGGTTGATAATCCCAGAATCTAAAACTTTTTTAATGTTTCACCTATAGAAGTCACAGTTTTCTGATTAACTGCATGCCCAATTTCTCCAATAAGGGGAATAATTTTTGATAAGGTGAGATAATTTTCAGCAGGTCTCTATTGTTATAAACTTGAATGGTTTAAGTAAATTTACACATTCAGTTAAAATATCCCATTGAACATTTGTTATAGATTGTGGACTTTTTTCAATGCTGCAAGTGCAGCTGACAGGGATTCCTTCAGTTCTGTTAACCTTTCAAACATCACAGTCGTTGAATTCTACCTTGTAACATCAGCTTTTAATTTTAATTCTTTTTTTCCTCATTTGTGACTGAATTTATCAACTACACTATACCTAAAATGCGATATAATATTTTTACATGTTTTAATTAAATCTAGCCTATCACACTGTGAAATCACATTATTTACTACTGGATTAAGCTTATGAGCTACACATGTAATGTTAGGGAGACTTAACATTTTTGCAACACATTTCATATTAGCGCCCCTGTCCATGATTACTGCCACAATTTTATTACTTATATTCCATTCATGGAAAACCCCTTTTAATTTTTTTACCAAATACAGCCCTGTATGATTTTCTTGCAGTTGTGTTGTATATAAATCAAACGACATTCTCACCTCACCCGTTTTAGTTCAAAAATTGACTAGTTACGATCAGAAAAGAAACCTTATTTCTTTGATGGCCAAACATCCGTTGTTATAGAGAACTAGGAAATTTTGTCTGATATGTTTTAAACCACTGATTTTGCTTTTTTATAAATGTTTGGCATAATAGAATTCGTTAATTTTTTCCTGCTTGATAAGATATTGTGCGACTTGAGTTCTTGTAACAATTTTTTAAATCCTTCATCTTCTACAACAGACAGGAGCTGTAAATCTTTGAAAATCATTTCTGCCATTAAATTACAAGTTTTATTAACTTTCTTTACAGACTTTAGATTTATATTGCAGAAACGACTGGGTTAAATGTTTAGAAGATATGGAAGGTGAAATAGACAACGAAAAAGATATGGAAGTTGATGTGGATGCCATGGACTGGCCTTGCTATTTGCAATCTTTGAGTTTTTTTCTGAACAGCTTGGCTCTCCTGTGGAATCAAACCATTCAGCTATTCCAAAATCAGCTTGGGTATGTGATTGTACAATCCCAGTTTCATAAACTCCTACATGTTTTTGCTTTAGATGTTCTCTTAAATTTGAAGTGTTATTGGATCTTTTGAGTTCTTTTTTACATTCTGCACATGTTGCTGTTGTTGGAGAATTGTTCTCAGAAAAATTCCAAATATCGAATCGTTTATTCATCTTAAAAAAAAAAGAAAAAATGTAACGGGATGGTCAGCAACTCGTTAACAACTATAATGGGGCACACCAATTTATAATCACAAAAAAAAATTATTTTACTTATGTACTGGATCTAGTAAACTACACTGAAATATAATTATAAAACAATAAAATAAGAATGAATTCAGTTTTTAAATAATTACAGATGATTATTACCATCCAGCAAATATAAAGAGCAGAAATTTTAGTTAAACACACTGCACAGTATAAGATACATTGCCCTAAATAAGAAGACACGACTTTTATTTACGCGGATAAAAAGAAACAGTGATGGAATATTATTAATGGTAGGAGGAATGGAATGCAAAGTTGACGGGAGTTTATTTCTCCTTACTTATCGCAGAACCTGGACAGAGTCCCTTGCTGCTGGATCATTCTATCGGGCGTGTTTTTAAGTTTATATTTTTTTGTTAGCGGGTCTAATTTTTCAAGTTTTCTTTATTATTATTTAGTATCTTAAGACGGATTTAATTGCATTCCAATCCGTTGTTAAACCGGCGTTATCGAACCCATTTTATGGGCCGACCGCGGGAGGGCTAGGCTTATAAAGCCTGTCCTCCCAACGTAATTCCCCTTCAGACTGTCCACTGAAGTCCTTACGGTGCTAACGCTTAATTGGCTAGCAGGAATACGCCACAACGGGGCACTAACTGTAAGCAGGGAGCAATGCGATCCCTACTCCGGAGGAGTCGCAATTGCTGGTTTATTTTATCTAACTTGTAAGTTTTGAAAAGGAGAGGTTGTGTAGAAGCTCTTCATCCGCTTCTGGTATAGCTGCCCCCCTTCAGGACGCATCTCTGCTGGGCTCTGTTCCGGACTCCAGTCCATGATGTTGAGACGAGTGGTGGGTCTTCCTTCTTCTTCATCTTCTTCTTCTCCCTCTTCTTCTTCCGAAGACCTCTTCATTCTTCTTTGGCCTGCACTTTCCAAGAATTGGTAGTAACCGAAGTTACATACCATTAACCTTGAAATTCCCGAGGCCCCGAAGGGCTGAACGGGGGAAAGTGCAGGTTTCTTCTCTCTTCCGTGCTGTCAGTGGCTGCTGGGCAGGTGGCTGCTGGGCTTGTGACTGCTGGGCTCGTTCCCTCTTTCTTCTTTCTTGAAAGGAAAGGAAGGTAATAGGGAACTTACAAAATGGTGATACCTATTCGCGATCGCGGTTTTGGGGCGCCGATTTTCTTAGAAGAAGTAAACAGAAATTATTCACTCCACGTAATTATTAACCTTCAGACACACGTGTGTCCGAGAAGGGGTTGGGGGAACCGCGTGGCCGCAGTGAAGAAACCATTTGTTTTTGTGGTGGCTGTTGGTATCTGCAACAAAAGAAGCAGAACACACACACACACGAAGAAAAAATAAAAATAAATAAATAAATAAAAATAAAAAATAAAAATATAAAAAATAAAAATTTGATTTTTACTTTCCTTTGGACTGGCAGGATGAGAGGAAGGAAAGGCCGTTTCCCAAGACGGCACGACGAGTCGTTCCACATCCACGTTTCTCCCATTTCGTGAACACCGAGGAGATGTCGTCAGAGACCGAGGCGAGGTACTCGTTCCACGAATCTTCTCAATGGCTTGTCAGCAGTTGTTTCACCCTGTCCTTTTGATTATAAAAGGCCCGCTTATCAGCGGGGGACAGGGTGATTCGATATCTCCTCCTCAGTCGTCGTTTCTCCGTTATGGCTTCGGAGATATGGGGAGGGAGGTCGTTTCGAACAACTGCTCGAGTTTTGGCCGATGAGCTGCCTACCAGGGCCTCCGTCATTGACGACGTAACGCGCCCGACAGTGTCGTCGATTTCCTCCGGGGTGTTCAGGAGCTCAGGATTTACCGGCCTGTACTCCCGCTGGAGGGTCTCGTAGAACCTTTTCCAGTTAACTGACCTTCGGGGTATAGGCGGGGGATCTCGGCCACCCCCTGCCTGACCTAGTTCCAACAGGACAGGGGAATGGTCCGAGCTGAGGTCTTCTATCGTTTCAATCATGAACGGGAGGGTACCCCCCGTCATGACTGCGATATCCAGCACGTCAGGCCTGAATCTGCCTGTATGATGAATGAACGTGGGCACCTCAGGGCCAACGACGACCAAACGGCGGGCTCTCGCCCTTTCGTACAGCAATCTGCCATTCGGATTTGTCAGACTGCTGTAACATGACACGTGTTTGGCATTGAGGTCACCCGTGAGTATCATGGGCCAACCCAATTTTCCAGCACGGCATCCAGATCTGCGCCGGTTACCGCGTCGTTCGGCTTGCTATAAGCCGAAACCAGCCGATACACCGTGCCCAGATGCTCCACATGCACACACGTTTGCTCCATCACGTTTGTATGAAGAACAACGCGCGTATGCATGTGGCGTCTGTGGACTAAAACCGCAGTTCCACCAGAGGTGCGAGATCCGGGTCGAACTGGCCTATCCGTCCTATATGTAAAGTAGTTCCGAAGGGTCAGTTGCTTGTTTGGGTTCAAGCACGTCTCAGACAACAGTATCACGTCTATCAGTAGATCCTCGGCCAGGTGGCATAGTTCCTCCGTCCGGCCTACTACTGAGTTGGCGTTCCACTGCAAGAGTCTGAGGGTGGGCCTAACCATACCTAGACAGTACAGCCATGAGGCACTCTATTAAGGACTGGATACAGTCCTTTAGAGATTTTGCCTGGAGCAGGCGTGGCAAAACCATCATTATATCTGGCAGGATATCCTTCACTGTCATCTGTGACAGAAAGTCCATGCCAGTGGTCTCCAACGGGGTAGCCGGTTTCGGATTGCCGCTGGAGGTGCCTTTTGGCGCGGCCGCCCTTTTGGTGGGGCGCGGGGCCACAGGGGCCGCGGTGTTTTTAACAGCCTGCTTGGCCTTCCCAGCCGGAGCAGGCTTTCCCTTTCCCGTCGAGGAAGGTTTGGCCTTCTTCGCCGGGGCCGGCTTTGTCGCCGCCTTTTGTTTCACCACCTTCTTGGTGGTTGCCGCCGGTTTTGGCTTGGCGGGTGTTGGGGAGGGTACCTCCCCTTTTTTCACGACCGCCTTGGCCACAGGTGCCGGCACCTCCGGTTTGGGGGCTGTTTTTCCCCCACCGGCAACACGGGCCCAGCTGCGGCCGTCTACAGTCGCGGGCTTTTTAAGTCCCTTGACTTTGTTTGTCTGCTCCTTGTAATAGGGGCAGCCCCTGTAATTGGCCGGATGTGGCCCTTTACAGTTGACGCATGAGGCTGGTTTCTCACGCGGCTTGACGCAGGCAGAAGTGTCGTGGTTTCCACCACACTTCACGCATTGCTGGGCCCTCTGGCAGTAATTGGACGAATGTCCAAATTTTTGGCATCTGTGGCACTGGGGTGGCCCCCCTCGTGACACAAACGCAGTCACTGCGACCTTGCAGTAAAAAATACTGCCAAGGTCGTAATTGGTCCGGGCCAAAGGAGTCCTCTTAAGGGCCACTAGGCAGGTCAGGGTTTCCCGACCGTCCCTTGTGAGGAGCTTCTTAACTGAAACCACCTCAAAGCCAAGGGAGGTCAGTTCCTCCCTTACTTCTTCCGGGGTAGCCCCATAGGGGATCCCCCATATAACTACCTTCAGCTCCCTGTCCTTCGGGAGCTGAAAGGAGTGAAAGGCGATTCCCTTCAAGTGCAGGAAACTCTGCACCGGCCGGTAATCCGCCTCGCTGCCCAGCTGCAGCCTTATCGAGAGCCCGGTGCTTTTTGCCACCAGGCGCCCCCCAATCCTCAGGAAACTCTGCACCGCCCGGTAATCCGCCTCGCTGCCCAGCTGCAGCCTTATCGAGAGCCCGGTGCTCTCGATAAAACCGAAGGAAAAAATAAAACCGAAAAATAAAAGAAATTAAAATTAAAAATTAAAATTAAACTTAAGTTAGCACTGCTTATACTACACTTCCTGAAAAATAAAACACTGACAAGGAAATAATAAACAAGATATAACCTGTAGACCTAAATAGGTACAGATTATATCAAACAATTTAAAATAAAATTATTTTAAAACTAGCACAATAGTCCTATAATAATAGGCTATTAACTTAATGTATTCCTAATGACTACAAGAGTTCACTTTACATTATTAGAAATATTGAATAGTAATAAAAATAAAATCAAGAAAAGGATTATCCTTTTCTTAATGTAACTGGCCTGGAATCCAGGTAGCTGGCCGCCCGGCGGATGTCCTAGCAGATCCTTCTCACATTGTCTGTCGACGCAGGTAGAAGCCCTGTTGAACACCGGTCTGGACTGCTTACAACTCACTGAACACAGAGCACAATAAAAGACAACCTTTCACTAGCAAAGCCAAGGAAGGAATCTAATGGTAGGGAATGATTTATTTGTTATTAATTGCACAATGATGAATAAAGCCGGCATCATTTGAGTTGCGTATGAGTGTGCCTTATTTGTTATTATTTACTTTTCTCAATTAATGACCAATATTAGTCCAAAAAGTAAGTCTTCAACTAACAGTATTATTTACATTGGTTGCATGTCCACTCGACTTGAACAAGTGGTCCAAGTAATATTAGTTGAAATAGTCTATTATACAAATTAGTTGATGATCCCATGCCTAGTTCAACTTAAAGGTACAGGATAAGGTATCAAGGTGAGTTTTGGAAGTCAAAATAAGTGTTGAAACTTTTTCTTTTAGTATACAAATAACGCTTTTAAAAAAAAATCCCAGGCGATGATAACACACAGGCGTTTTTTGCCTACGAAAAAAAAACCGCTTTTATTACTGTATTGATATTTACATTCTAAAAATGGATTTTATTATTGTTTCTTTTAAACAGTCCAATTTGTGTCTGTTTCATTGAAGTTAATATTTTTCTACTGCATCTTTTCATGTTTGAGCCAATAAAAATAGTTTATGCAGTGGATTGTTTGTTGTTGTTCTCTGTTGTCCACTGAATACAAGTGTTTAAACAATTTACTGCATTTTCATGCTTTACACTCTTCACTCCTAGTTCAATTTCATCATCATTTTCATTTAACCCTTGTCGTACTGCTTCAATAATATATCAGATTTAAGTTGGAAACATTCTTTCGCATCTACATACAAAAGTATGGTACAAAACTTAACTATGTATTCATGTCTGTCTGATTTATTTTAGTTAAAGTGAAATAAGTTATACAATTTCAGTTTGTAATACACAATAAAAATTGTAATTTTATTAAAACAAAACACTCAATTTATATGAAAAACAATTACACATAAAACCGATTAACAGAAAATAAAAAGAAACACAACATATCAGCTACTGAAATCACATTGGAACAAGATAAACATTTTTATCTGCTACAGTATGGAATGTGTAACAGATTCTAGAGAGGGAGTCATTTTTTACTGTACTGTCTATAAATAAACATGAGTCATCAACAATTAAAAACTAGTCAAAAAATCAATGTAGAGAGGGATGTGGTATACATACAGCAAACTTGCAGCTTCTTATAAATTTGGAAAATACCAAATGTAAAATGCATTTTCTCATTTTGAGTTGAGATTACCCAGGGTTCGGATTATTCAGGACCTTCTGTAAGTACTTTTTGAATCCATTGATTCAGTCTGTGCTAGTGCATTACTTTTGGCATAAGTTAAAACTGATATTTGTCATGATCAGCTGAAATAAAATTACAGTTATGCAAAACCGAGCTGTCAACTTAGCTATTCCAATTTATGTCTTTATACTGCATTTTGAGAAATATATAGCATGAGTTATGTATGGCTCATAATTGTAATATCCTTTTGTATCAAGTTATGCAGATGAAATATTAGTAAAATTTATTACTATTATATAAAAAGTGAATGTTAAATCATTTTAAATAAATTAATTTTGTGTAACAAAGAATTAAAGTTTACTGTAGAAACAAATAGTAATAAATCAATAATATTATTTAGGTATAGGAATAAACATTAATGAAATAGTTACTGGAGTTTTTAGACAACCAACAC
Organism: Lycorma delicatula; assembly: GCF_047948215.1. Taxonomy (NCBI): domain Eukaryota; kingdom Metazoa; phylum Arthropoda; class Insecta; order Hemiptera; family Fulgoridae; genus Lycorma; species Lycorma delicatula. The sequence goes on along the minus strand of NC_134455.1, from coordinate 346,284,899 downwards.
TTCAAAATATTACTATCCACTAAGAGTCAAATCATCTTTGTCTTACAGAATAAATACATGTTAGGATATAATAACAGGTGAAGCATAAAAATATAAACAATAAAAATTAAATCAAATTTATACCAAACCAAAATGGATGTATGGATATCTCTATAAAGAATATTAATGAAAAAAGCTTCATTAATTCCATTTGGAAAAAAACTAAAACCTATGAAATATATTACAAATATAAGAATCGTTTGGATAGTTCTGCACCTAACAAAGAAAACACATGATTTTTTTCAAAACTTTTTTATTTTTTATCTGTCATGTTGTGATTTAGTACATTTCGACCAGCAACTTTCCAATTTTTTTAACACTTCTATATGTACGATTTGCACAACTTAGCAAAATAAGCAGATCTTTCAACTTTGATTTCATCATTTGAAGTAAATCTTTGTCCAGCGAGCATTTTTTTCAGTTTAGGATAGAGGAATTAATTACTGGAATTCAAATGTGGTGAATATGTTGCATATGGCAAACAGGAAAGTGTACAAAATTTTGTAGCAACAACCCAAGACAGTTTACAGACACATTATTGTGGGGAAAGAGGACTTTCTTTTACCCCGAATATCCTTTTACCCTTCACTTGACTCTGTAGTTCCTCAGTGATGTTGATATCTTTTTCCAGTTAATTGATAACTGCCACACCATGAGTATCCCAAAAAACTGTAGCTATATCTTTTCCTGCAAATTGAACCATTTTCACTCCCTTTGGCATACTTTCACCTGCTCCCACCCACCCTTTGGTTTCTGATGTGTTGAATCCATGTTTCATCTATTTTTATGAAATGTTGAAAAAACTGAGCATAATCACATTTAAATAGATTTAAACACTATCGAGAAGTATTCAATTTAATGTGTTTTTGATTGACTGTTAGCAAACGCAGCACCCATCAAGTGGAAATTTTTTTCATTCCAAAACCTTTTGTAAATTGTTGTGGACACAGTCTGTCCACATCTGTCAAGATGTTTGCGATCATTTGGGGATCATTTAATATAGCACTTTGGATTTTTGTGACGATTTCATCGGTAGTAACAGTTTTTGGGTATCCTGAGTGCTCATTGTCTTGAATAGATGTATGATCATGTATTGTAAAATATCATGATAAATGAGATTGTAAAAATGTTTAAATATATAAAAATATGATGTCAAAGCAAAAATCAATTAAAATTAAAAATTCAAAAGTAAAGTAAGTTCAGTTAAATGGATAACATACATAATTCTTTTACTTAAAAATGTTTATTTGATTTTGATTTGAATTTTTAATTTCATTGCTTTTACCACTAAGAAGTAATAAAGTGGATGTAACATTTATAAATATTTGTTAAGTATTGAATCTTCTATGCGAGTAAATTTATTTTTAAGTTATAGTAATTTACACTTAAATATGGATGCTTAGGAAAGTATTGTCTCATTTGCTACTTATCAGTACACTAAACAAAGAATTTTGAAATCTTAATATATATGAAGGGGGTTCTTTTTTATTGGTTCATTTTTAATGAGTTATCCAATTGGTGTTTGACCTATTAAAAAAAAAGAAAATGTTTTTATATTCGCTATTTGTATAAAATTCTAATCCAGGTTTCAGAAATGTAACATTTTCTGAATTTTCAATTATAGTTAGTAGAAAAAAATTGTTACATGTATTTTGAAATTAATATTGTTTTTAATTACTGTTGTAGGGAAATTTTGATTTAAAGCAATTATTAGGAATGTCATATTATCTTATGAAGTGTCTCGGTCAGTGGCCAGAAAGAATACCACATTCAATTATGACAGCATTGGCAGACCAGTTAGAACCTGTTCAGTTGGCTGATCTTCTTCTGAAATCTCCAGCTCTTGTCAGTTGTGCATCTGATAGTGTTCGTCAAAGACTTTTGAATAGGTATGAAGTGTAAATATTATATTTATCAAACAAACCAAGTATGTTGAAAGTTGTAGTACCTCAATTTCTCTTAATTCATGGAACCGAATGGGTAGTTGAAAGTAGTACCTCACTTTTGGGGATAAGTTTAAAAGCAGAGTGCAGGCTGCTGAAATGAAATTTAAGAGAAGTATGGTGAAGAAAACTATGATGGATGATATGATAAGAAGGGAAAATGGAATTGGAAACTTAGAGAAGTGTTTCTCAACCTGGGGGTCGCGACCCCCACAGGGGTCATGAAATTAGCTTACAACTTTACTCATGAACAATAAAGAAATCATTTTATGATAAAAAAATTATTACTTATAAACATTTTACTTACATTTATAAGTACACATGGAAAGAAAATAAATTAATGATGGTTGTATTTGTTTTTCATTTAAAAGTTTCTTCATGGATCCATGATAGGAACACGCAAAAGGAGATTTCAAGTGATAAAAGATGATTCCTGTATTTAGTTTTTAGTGCAACCATAGATGAAAAACCCTTCTCACAGAGGTAAGACATGGTGAAAGGGATTAATATTTTCAATGCTTCTGTGACTAGGTTTAAATATTCACGATCAAGCCACAGTGTATCTAAATCTTCAGATTTGAATTGTAGTTGTAACGTTTTATTGGCAGACATTTCGATGAGCTGGTCGTGAATTTCAGCCAGTAACATAGCAGCTACAACGTTTTCACTAAATGGATTCAGTACCCACATGTTTGAGAAATCATTTTTATCTTTCAGAAAATACTCTGCCAACTGAATTTTTAGCTCATGCAAATGTGTGAGCTAAAATGCTTCATGTTTCCAAACTGTGGTGAATAATAATGTCTTCTTCATCTAAATTTTTCTCAGTATAATCAGAAGTGAGTGGAAACATCAAAATTTTTGCTTTGAAAGTGAATAATCCAGATATCAAGCTTCTTAATGAAAGCTTGAATTTTATCTGTCATTAATAAAATATTTTTATCATATCCTTGTAAATTCACCTTTAAGTCATTTAAATGAGAAAATACATCAATTAAATAATGCAACAACAACATATACTTATTATTTTGTAGAAACATTGAGAATGACGTTTGTTATCCTAGAAAAACATTATTAATTCATTTTGCTATTCCAATAACCCAGTTATTGGAATAATAACATTATCCTCCACGAAAACAGACTTTTGTATGGAAAAGAAACGATTTTATTCTTTTTACCCATTTCATCACATAGTTTAGGAAACAGCCTGTTCTGTAATGGTTGACTTTTAATAAAATTACCATTTTATAGCTATATAAAGAATTTGTTTGAGATTTTCTGGCATTTTTTTTTGTGTCAAGCACTCTGTGAAGGAAGCAATGCATCCATTCTGCCCTTGATGTAAGATGATCTTTTAGTTTTTAGAAATCCACTGTTCTTTCCTGTTATCGCTTTTACACCATCATGACATACTGCTCTACATTTTATCCAATCTAGTTTTTAGTAGCTTCATAAAAAACAACAAAAAGACTTTGTCTTGTTGTATGAGCAGTTATTGATTTGCAAAACAACATATTTTCTTTGATCTGTCCTGCCGCTTACATATCTCACAAAACATCAGAACTGAGAAATATTTGCCACATCTTTTGATTCATCAGATTGAATACTAAAAAATTCACTTGAACTCAGTTTCTGATCACGAACATTGGCAGCCGTGTCATTGATTCCTCTTGATTCTGTGTCAATAGAAAGTGGAATTTTTTTCAGTTTTTTTGTTTCTTCCACACTTTTATCAATATGGCTTGATGTACAAATAGAAGCTTGTTGATTTCTCAAAGTATGTAATTTTCTTTTGTAAAATTTCAAGGGTTTGCTTTTATGATCTGAATGTTTAGTTTCCAAGCTTCAAATTAATTTTGATGGCTTATGCTTTCATCAAAGAAGAATTGAAAGCAAACAGTGCGCTGGTGGATTGGATTTCCACCAATGAGATAAAACCATAATTTAAATAACTGTCATTTTACTATCTTGTCTTTTTACTAGTCGATTTACTGGATATAGATTGCTCACTTTGTTTTTTCACAAATTTATCCATTTTGCATAAGAATCTAATTGAAAAAAAACCAGTTACACTGTTTGACCGTACAATAAAAATCTGAAACCGAATCATTATTATTTTCAATTAAACTATGCTTTTAAAAATTTAAATAAAGGCATCAGATGCATGTCCTGCATTTGAAACTAAACTGACAGTTTTGCAATTCCTTACACCTTTTTTATAGCAAAAGCATGGAATATGACAGGTTATAACATATCACATGCGTGTTTGAACAAGACGCTTTCACAGCAAATATTATGCAAGCGGACCAAATTACAATGAGCATGTATTCATCAAGTTGGAACCTGTAAATTGCTCATCTTGTACACTTCATACATGCATGTTCATATCCATCCCTATCAACACAGCTAAATAGTTTTAACCAGGTTTCATTATGTTGGGAGTTGGGGGTCATAAAATATTCATTATATATTTTTTTTTTACTTTTGGGAGTTAGGGAACTAAAAAGGTTGAGAATCATTGTAGTGGAGAAAATTGAGAGTGGTAAATTAAGATGGTATGGTAATGTAAATAGAATTGGAAATAAGAGAATGCAAAAAAAAATCCTTCAATACAGTGAAAATGGTAAGTGACAGAGAGGGAGACTAATGGAAAGGTGGGTTAAGTATATAATGATAAAGTTGCAAAGAAGATGTGGTGCAGGAAGAGCAGTTAGGAAAGGGTGGTATATGGACAGGAAGAGATGGAAGAGGATGGTAATTGACCTAACGTAAGTTAACTTGGATAACAGGAACAGACAGTCATGATAATGAATGAACCATAAACTGTTTGAATTACTAGCAGCTGACTCAGGCAGTCATCTTCTCCATCCATTGAGTCTGTTAGAAAACTACTTATGATGCTCACTTCTGTATGTGTCTTGGTAAAAGTATCAATGGCTATACCTATGTATTTAATGATAATAATAGTAAACACTTTATGTGGTTATTGTTTATATATATTGGTACATTTTTTGTTATGTATGAATAATTATTCTGCTTTATTGTTTACGTATTAACAATTACACTTAATAATTGAAGTCTATTATTAACTGACTTGCTTAATTGTATGTCTGTTCACCACTGTATTACAGGACAGAGCCTGAATGTTGTTTGGCATCAGAATTATTAGCTCGGGATCCTGGGAAGGCATTACAATTGTTACCAAATGATAGGGAGACCAATGATAAGCTGGTTAAAATTCTTACGCAAAATCATATGCTATTATTTGATACGATGAGAATTCATAACAGCCAGGTTTGTTCTTTAATCACTTTAGTTTACATTATAGATTTTTATATTATTATTATAATGTTTAATGTAGTTTTTAACTACAAAAAAGTTCACCTACTGTTGGGAAAAATTACAAAATAAAGATGACACACAGCACGTTTTTGCCAGAAGAATTGGACTTTATTTTTATTACACAAATAAACTGCATATAGGCTAATAATGTGAAAATCTGCAATTTAACAAAGCCTGAAAACAAAAGAACTTAAATCACCTTTTTTTACAATCATATACTTATAAACATAACATCAATAAACATAGTGTAACTGGAAAACTGTTGCATTACTGACATATTCTTGTAATAATAAAAATTAGCAATGAACAAATGTCATTAACTTAGAGAAAAATAAACTACAATAATTCTTATCATGGCACTGGCCTTTTCTGATTTATGAACATCTTCATACTTATCATTAAATAATTAAAACTTGCATTTCTAGTTTGTAATAGAAAAAAGGCCACGATAATATTCCAGTATAAAAAAAAGTTAATTATGATATAATCAATTATATCCAAATTTCATCCAGTTAATATTATTCTGCATGTTTTATTCTTATAAACTAGGCATAAAGCTAAACAAAAAATGTATAAGATCATCTGACTTTTAAACAAAGACTTTTAATGAACAACCAGAATATTATTAATAATAGTTATTCAATTATTATTAGTTATATTATTATTATTAGTTATTATTTTTTGTACAAAGATGAACACGTGAATTAAAGTACACATATATACATACAGTTTATCCTTGGCGTAATCTACAGTAATGTATCACAAAATACAGAGGTAATACTTTGTAACTAGAAATTGAATAATACGGAGCATCAAAAATTTGTAATAACCAGTTTGGAAAGATCCTGCTTCAATAAATTTGGCTGGTTTATAGTAACTGAACCAACGTTTATGAATGCACAAAGGCGACGAGTATAACCACACTATATGAGAGAGAGAGAAACGAGAGTGAGTCGCAGGCAACCACACATTGTGGAAATCTGTCCTGGACTATACGAGAGAGAGAGAGAGAGAGAAACTAGAGCGAATTGCAGGCATCCACACATCGTGGAAGTCTGTCCTGCACTATACGAGAGAGAGAGAGAGAAACAAGAGCGAGTCGCCGGCATCCACACAATGTGGAAGTTTGATCTGCACTGACAAAAGGTGGCGTGATGAGAAGAGGGGGAAATAAACTGGGCCGTAGACAGAAGAGAGTGTGTGTGTTGACGACAATTACACTTCATTTACACTCATACATATCCTCATTCATCCTCTGAAGAATTATCTAAACGGTAGTTACCGGAGGCTAAACAGGAAAAAGAAAAGGTAGTGTGCAAGTATTAGTACGAGAAAGAAACAGCAAGGTTAGGAATGATAAGAGAAGTTTGGGAGCGAAAGACATAACAACGATTATTTTATAACCAAGCAGACCATTAAAAGAATTACGTAAGACTGATAAGAAAATTTCTGAATACGAACAAGTGGAAGAATGACATCATCGCAGACAAAGAAAATTAGACTTCTAGGAACTTTAACAACAACATTAAAATTGATGAGAACAAAAACAGTTATGACTGATTTGGTTAAATAGAAATTGCTTTTATGAAACATTACGACCGCAGCAGACAAAATAATAACAAAAACATTATTGGATTAAAGCTACTTTACACATTGGCGTAAACACCTACTTTGAAAAAAAAGTAGTTATCAATTTGACCAGATAGCTTTCTTCTATTTTTTTTTCGTTTTTTTTTTTTTTATGTATGTTCATACTGTTCTGTTTACAAAGTGAAAAATGGAGTGAGTTTCTCTGATGGTCCCAATATTATTGTTTTTCCAGATAACTTAGCCCAATGGCAACATTTTTTTTAATGCATGTAATTTTCATGTGTTACAATTCCCTACAGTTCTGGCATTCACATTTCCGTTGGAGCACTAAAAGATACCTGTATCTTGTAAGCTTCCACCTCTATTAATGCTGTCAGTCACTGATAGAAATAGTTTATGTTACTTAGCAGTATTATGAGCTGTAAAAATTTCTGTCTTGTTTAGACTCCAACCATATCAATCCTACACTTCTGGTATTACACCAAAGTGATGGTAAATTTTACCTTTTTATTTTTAACCAACTATCTGATATAAGATATCAACAATCCAAGAACAGATGAGGTTATGCGGAACACAATGCTGCTAATCGCACGTCACTAAATATCTCTATTGGTACATAATTAAAAATGTTGTTACTTTCTGAACAGACCTTGTAAAGCCATTTCTCATAAGCCGAAGTATTGTGTTGAGTCATACAAAATTATTTTCTTTGTTTGGTTTGAAGAGGTGGATATTGATATTTTTTAAGAATAAGTGATGACTTTTCTTTTTAGCAAAGATTACAAATTCATGATTGTAAACATAAGGATAATTTAACTATTTAATTTTCTAAATATAGGTTTACATGATCCATATTTATGGGCACCAGATAATGATGATCTGACAGCCCATTTTTGTATATTAAAAACTCATTCTAATGTTTTGGGAGTGGGGTACTGGCAAATTAAATGTTGGTAAGGTTATTTGTAAATTAGCGACAGCTTTTGAAAGTCTTAATTTAAAAAAAAAATTGGGAAAGAATGTTTTTCTCTTTTTAGAGCATTTACTTTTTTAACATATTTTATTCTATTTCTTTTATTGACTAGAAATATTTTATAGAATCTTTTAACATCAATGTTTTTCACTGATGTTTTGTTTATGTTTGATATTCTGCTTTTCTGAATTTTTTTTTTACATTTTTTAGGTTGTAGATGATGGCAATAAGATGAAATTGATGACATTTTCTGAGTTATCAGTGTTGTTGATGCAAGAAAAACCTCATCAGTTGGCATCTTGTCTAGCTAGTTTAGTTACAAGAAAAATGGATTTGGAACATATTTTACAGGTAATTAAATCATTAAAGAAAATTATTGCTTATTAATTATATATTTTATTCTAAATAATACGTTGTCTAGATCACATCAGAAATGAGTAGATATGATATTACATAAATACAAAAAGAGAAAATACTACATGCCATTATTGGCCTGAAGAGAAGCCGTACTAAAATCTTGATCAGACGGAGCAATTGTGATGCTGCTATGTTTGATGTAAGTTTATATTAATTATTTAAAATTTAACGATTTAATAATATTAAGGTAAATAAATTATACTAAATAATAAAAATAATTCACAATTCAGAAGGTGTTAGTGGAAATTATTTGAGCATGTATTTCTATACGTGTTGAGCAAGCTGCATAAATTCAGGGTTTTTTCTTAATTTTGCTATTTAAAAAATATTGACAGCCTAATACTATATCTGTAAAAAAAATATTTTAAATAAATTTGTGGAAAAAGTTTTTTTTAAATTGTTCAGTAATTCTTTAAAGATCCCAATGGAAGTATTATAAGGCTCTTACTTGTAAATTCAAAGTATTGACATGAAAACAGTTGTCTATCCAGTTTGAGAGAGGCATTTATTTTTAAGAGTAATCAAAATTTAAAAATTAATGAAAATCAAATAAAACATTTTAAATTTTGATTATTTACTTTTCTAAAATATTTAATACTTTTGTTTTTTGATATTGAAAATGTTTTGTTTAATACTTAGTTAAAATCTGCCACATTTATATCGTATTTATATCGTATGTTTTGTTTTTAATAAATTTTGAAATTCTTATTATGTTTGTATTTTATTTCTGTGAATTTTATTCTTACCATTTTATTCAGAATCAAATTCTGTTCAAGTTTTGTTCAAAACTTTATTATGTTTAATACCCATTTAACAAATTTATTTTACACCAAACATAAAATAGTGTGTTTTACAACCCCATTCTTTTGTCTTTGTCCCACAGATATCTTGAAAATTACTAAAAATACAATTCTCAGATTTTTTTCAGTATTTCAGGTCAGATTTCATATAAAACTACTAAATTTTGCCCCATAATTTGGAACCCAAAAGGCACAGAAATTATAGTAAAATGTTTCTGAATCTATGCTTATATGAACTTTCTTTTTTTCACCAGTAAAACATGTGCTGAAAGTTTGTTCCATTCTTTGCGAATCACTCTGTATGTATATAAATTTTCAGGTCTTATGAAAAATCCATAAAGAAATTTTCCAATCAGTTATCTAAATATAACTTTTATAAAGTTTCCAAACTTCTATCGGACTTCTTCAAAAATAACATCAAACTTAACAACATATACATCAAAAATAGTTTTGATGCTATAAACAAATAATTAAGATTAGATAGCGAAATATTTGTTTCATGCAATATAAACAATTAAAAAATATTTTTAAAAATTCAGCTTAACCCACCAAATTACAGAATTAATAAGAGCTTACTTTATCTTATTATTTTTCTTTTTTCTCTTTTTTTACATATCATTATTGCTTTCGAGGAAATTCCTCATCAGTTGATTAAAATTATAATTAAAAACCAGTTACACATTAAAACATTTTTTTATTAAATATGTTTGTGGCTAGCTACTAAATACAGCACTGTACTAATACAATATAAACTTTACCTAATATTGACAAACGTGCTGATAACTATAGCAGCTTTGATAAGAGTATCATTATCAAATTCTGTCTGCATATTGATCAAGCTGAATTTCTGTCTATATATATTTATAAAATGGCCAACCTTTTATTATTATCATTTTCTTTTGTGATTTCAATTATTTCCAGATTAGTTTCTAAGTCAGTAATAGAATGTTTATTTACTATTAGATGGTCAGCAACATTAGAATAGCCCAATTTATTGTTTATATAATATTTATAATGTTCTGTGAATCGTACTTTAAATGATCTATTAGTTTTCCCAATATAAATTTCATCATAATCGTTACATTTTATTTTATAAATGCCACACAAACTATTAAAATCATTATTATAATTACAATTTTTTAAATGTTTTATTACATGGTTTTTTTTTATCTTCAGTCATTTGACTGGTTTGATGCAGCTCCCCAAGATTCCCTATCTAGTGCTAGTCGTTTCATTTCGGTATACCCCCTACATCCCTAACAATTCGTTTTACATATTCCAAACGTGGCTTGCCTACATAATTATTTCCTTCTACCTGTCCTTCCAATATTAAAGCGACTATTCCAGGATGTCTTAGTATGTGGCCTATACGTTTTTCTATTCTTTTAACTATATTTTTTCAAATGCTTCTTTCTTCATCTATTTGCCACAATACCTCTTCATTTGTCACTTTATCCAACCATCTGATTTTTAACATTCACCTATAGCACCACATTTCAAAAGCTTCTAATCTTTTCTTCTCAGATACTCCGATCGTCCAAGTTTCACTTCCATATAAAGCAACACTCCAAACATATACTTTCAAAAACCTTTTCCTGATGTTTAAATTAATTTTTGATGTAAACAAATTATATTTCTGACTGAAGGCTCGTTTCGCTTGTGCTATTCGGCATTTTATATCACTCCTGCTTCGTCCGTCTTTAGTAATTCTACTTCCCAAATAACAAAATTTTTCTACCTCCATAATCTTTTCTCCTCCTATTTTCACATTCAGTGGTCCATCTTTGTTATTTCTACTACATTTCATTACTTTTGTTTTGTTCCTGTTTATTTTATAATGATAGTTCTTGCGTAGGACTATGCCATTCGTTGTTTCTTCTAAATCCTTTTTACTCTCCGCTAGAATTACTATATCATCAGCAAATCGTAGCATCTTTATCTTTTCACCTTGTACTGTTACTCTCAGTATTGTTTCTCCTATTTCATCCTCCTCAACTTCCTCTTCTTCCTCTATAACACCATTTTTCTAATTCATTTCCTCCGTATAACTCTTCAATATATTCCACCCATCTATCGACTTTACTTTTCGTATAATATATTGGTGTACCATCTTTGTTTAACATATTATTAGATTTTAATTTATGTACCCCAAAATTTTCCTTAACTTTCCTGTATGCTCCGTCTATTTTACCAATGTTCATTTCTCTTTCCACTTCTGAACACTTTTCTTTAATCCACTCTTCTTTCGCTAGTTTGCACTTCCTGTTTATAGTATTTCTTAATTGTCGATAGTTCCTTTTACTTTCTTCACCACTAGCATTCTTATATTTTCTACGTTCATCCATCAGCTGCAATATATCGTCTGAAACCCAAGGTTTTCTACCAGTTCTCATTGTTCCACCTAAGTTTGCTTCTGCTGATTTAAGAATTTCCTTTTTAACATTCTCCCATTCTTCTTTCTCATTTTCTTCCTTATCTTTTTTACTCAGACCTCTTGCGATGTCCTCCTCAAAAATCTTCTTTACCTCCTCTTTCTCAAGCTTCTCTAAATTCCACCGATTCATCTGACACCTTTTCTTCAGGTTTTTAAACCCCAGTCTACTTTTCTTATCACTAAATTGTGGTCGCTGTCAATGTCTGCTCCAGGGTAAGTTTTATAGTCAATGAGTTGATTTCTAAATCTTTGCTTAACCATGATATAATCTATCTGATACCTTGCAGTATCGCCTGGCTTTTTCCAAGTGTATATTCTTCTATTACGATTTTTAAATTGGGTGTTGGGAATTACTAAATTATACTTCGTGCAAAACTCTGTAATTCTGTCCCCTCTTTCATTCCTTTTGCCCAGCCCGTATTCACCCACTGTATTTCCTTCCTTGCCTTTTCCAATGCTTGCATTCCAATCTCCAACTATTATTAAATTTTCATCTCCTTTTATATGTTTAATTGCTTCATCAATCTCTTCGTATACACACCTACCTCATCATCATCATCATGGGTGCTTGTAGGCATATAGACGTTAACAATCGTTGTCGGTTTAGGTTTTGATTTTATCCTTAATACAATGATTCTATTGCTATGCATTTTGAAATACTCTACTCTCTTCCCTATCTTCTTGTTTATTATGAAATCTACTCCTGCCTGCCCATTATTTGAAGCTGAGTTAATTATTCTAAAATCACCTGACCAAAAGTCGCCTTCCTCTTCCCACCGAACCTCACTAATTCCTACTACATCTACCTTTATCCTATCCATTTCCCTTTTTAAATTTTCTAGCCTACCAACATTTTTTAAACTTCTAACATTCCACGCTCCGACTCATAGAATGCTATTTTTTAATTTTCTGGTGACCCCTTCCTTAGTAGTCCCCACCCGGAGATCCGAATGGGGGACTAGTTTACCTCTGGAATATTTTACCAAGGCGCCTTCATCATTGCTAAATGAAAATACAGAGAGCTACATTTTCTTGAAAAAAAAGCAGCTGTAGTTTTCCATTGCTTTCTGCTGCGCAGTACTCAGAGGGCCGAGTGATATTGATATGGCCGTTTAAGTCATCCTAACGCACGCCCTTAACAACTACTGAAAGAGCTGCTGCCCTCTTTCAGGAATCATTCCTTAGTCTGGCTCTCAACAGATACCTCTCCAATATGGTTGCACCTTCGGTCCAGCTACTCTGTATCACTGAGCACTCAATCCCCCTCACCAACGGCAAGGTCTCATGATTCATAGAGGAGGATTTACATGGTTTTTGGGCCTATATACTGGTTTATATTTTTTATCATTATAAACATTAATTAAATGTTCAATAATATTATTAAACCAGCATATAAGTCCAATAACCATGTAATAAAACATTTAAAAAACCCATAATTTATGTTAATGATTTTAATAGTTTATAACTGTGGCAATAGCAGGAGTGATCTTTTGTCTTAGATGTTGTACATCCCTGATTTTTTTTTTGTTCTGTGACAATGTTTCAATAAAAAATCGATTTTTATAAGTTTTTATTTACTTTTTATTGGCTGTATTTACATTAATTTTTTCAGAATTAAATTCTCTACACATTTTGTTATTAAATCTTCCACATTTATCAGTCATTTAATTAAACTATTGTACTACAAACCTTAAAAAAACTTGTTTGTCGACAATGAATTTTGTGTTTTACATCTGATATCTTAAAAACTACTAGAGTTACATTTCAGAGACCTGTTTTAACCTATCTCCCAGCTTAAATTACATAAGAAACCACCAACTTTACTCCTTAATTTGAGTCCCAAAAATTACCATAGGGCGTCTTTTTATTAGAAGAGCTGAAATCCTGGCGAAATCTTTCACTAGCTCTAACTAAAAAAAAAAAATTTTCAGACCTATGTTTATATGAACTTTTTTCATTATTTTCACTAGTAGAACATGTCCTCAAAGTTATTCTGTTCTTCGTGGGAACCTGTATATATATATATATATATATATGGCTGATATTTAAGCTGAAAACAGCTTTATACTGCATATCTGAGAGGTAATTGGAGGCAGAAAGAAATGGGGTTTTACGCAATTAACAGAAATCTGCATTACGGTGGGTTTTTAATTTTTGTTCATCATATTGAATCAAACTTAATTTTTTATATAGGAAGATGGACATATGACACATGATTTCAATTAGAAATTTTACAAGAAAAACAGTGGTGAAACCCTTTTTTCTGTTAATGCCTTTGTTATTGAGTTATAAGCATTCAAAGTTGCAATGATGAGAAAAACATGTTAACAATAAAACAAGGTAAAATGCACTGCATGAACAATTTTATTGCATTTTACATTCATAATGCCTACAATAATAAACTTTAAACATTGTTATAATATTGATAATAATAAACAATTAACTAACAATTATGTAAAGCTGTTTCCAAAAGCACAAAATATTCAAATCACAAATAAATCACTACAAAGAAGGTAAAAATAAATACATATGCACAGATAAAATACTTAGATCATAATTTTCTTAAATCTTTACGTATACCAACCACAATAAATTTTTACAATATTACATAAAATAAAAAAACACAAACCAGTAACACGATGTTTGCTTCAAATGTGAAACTTTATCAAGTCCAACTGCAAAAACTTAATCATAAAAAAAACAAACAACCAAAAGCATAACTATATGATCCACACTATTTGACTGCTCAATACACATTGATGATAATAACAAATTTTGTACATTATATATATATATATAGAGAGAGAGAGAGAGAGTGGGAGGGAGGGAGAGAAAGAGAATAGTATAAAATTTATTCTCTCTCGAAATAAAGTTACTGAATGGCATTTGATGGATTTTTTTTTAAACTTAAATGTAATTTTTGGAGAAGCATTATAACATTTTTACCACCATCTCATGTATGATATGATCATGATTTAATATAAAGAATAAGCATTTAATAAAACTTCTGCCAATATTATAAGAAAGAAATTGTAAATGATGCCATTATCCCCTCTTTCATATTTAATGAATGAATCTTTCAACAACAAAATATTTTCCGTAGGATTAATATTCCCTAAAGAAAGATTTTTCACTTAATTTACAAAATTACTGGCCAATTTTTTTATTTTAATATGTGAAAAATAAATTTTTTACAGTTCTTGAAAAGTATAAAAAATTATTGGCAAACGTTATACATTGTCTAACAAAAAAATGTCCTATCTACATAGCCATTTCCTTATTTATTCTTTTAGAAATTTCTTTAAATTGTTTAGATAGTAAAATTCCATTTCAACTTTTTGAAAATGTAATTTTCACAATAAATCACTTGATTGACTTCCATATTCTTTACTAGAAAAAAAATACTGTAGTAGCTGAGATGCTTATTAGTTGAGGAAATGCATACAATTGATTAGCCACACCTTGCCAACTACAAAATACTTTTCCTATAATGCTGATTCTAAATTAAGTTAAAAATTTTATCTTTATTTCAAGAAGTAGAACACAGTGTGCCAAAGGAAAGTGTCATCCTTGGTTTCTTGCTTTTGTTATTTTTTATTAATGATCTGCCGCAAAATCTTGAATTCACAGTTGATATAATTACATCTGAAGGCAATTATTTAAAATAAATTGGAAATTTTGTATTAGCAGTTCAAAGAATTATTCAGTTGATGGATTGTAACCATCTAATATTAAATTTGGTTAAAACTATCAGCATTGTGCTTATAGGTAGATGTAACATTGCTAATGTGGTGTGGATTTCTATTAATGATAACAATACTATTTCTGTTGCCCATAAAGTGAAATTTCTGGGTGTTCTTTTTATTAAATGACAAGTTTTCTTGGAGTGGACAAATGAATTTCATTTACAACAAAATCAAACTATACAGTTTTGCCTTGAATCACCTTAATAAAACACTAAGCTTATTTTTAAATAATATTATTATAATATTTTGTATTTAATAATATTAATTTAAATATTTTATTCATGTTCCCATGTGAAATATGTTATCTCTCGGGGGGCTCCCACAAAAATTCAGAACAAATCTTTAAGATATCTGCTGTAAGCAGATATAATAGCACCTATAAGCATGAATCATATAGACTAATTTTTAAAGAATTAGGAATGTTAACTTATATATGTGTATGTTTATTATGAATGAGCCACTTATTCTGAAAAAAATTAACACTATCCACCTCTATTAAACCACACAACAGAACTGAACTCGTGAAACTCGAAGCATTACCTCAGCTTTTGAAAATGGCGCTTATGTTTCGAAAGTGATAATTTTTAATAAATTACCTAATCGATACAAAAATTTTCCCATCAGTCTATTTAAAGTGCAATTAACAGATTACCTTTTAAAGAAATATTATTACTTTGTCGATAAATTTTTAAATAATACCATTTAAAAAACTTTGAGTTTTCTGCATTCTGTTGTAAGCTTCGGGTTTGTTATCAGATACCATAACATAAGCCTTTTTTAAAAAAACATTGAATTTAATAACAAAAAAGTTAAAATTTATATTTTTACAAAAATTTACAAAATGTACTTACTAAGTCTTACTAATTTGCGAAATAATGTAGTAGGACTATGCTGCATATGTTCTCAAAAATAATTACAAAAAAATTATAAAAACTCATTACATAAAATAAAAATTAATAATTGTGATGAATGATACAGATTACATATAATAACAAAGAAAGTGATTTGACTCAAAAGTCCCAAATTTTGTCTACTAAGTTCGTTCGTAGAACCACTGTTGCATAACTACTTGTATACATAAAAAATTAACAAAATATCTTACTAATATATATAATACTAATGAATTGGCCAATCCAGAGTTAATTTTAATTACAATTTTACATATAATTTTGCCATTTTAACATGTTATAGTTTTAATAATAATATTTTTAATTTTATATATGTATATATATATATATATAATTTTTTTTTAAATTGACAAGTAAAAATCTTCTAATAGGTCCAAGAATGTTCCTTATAGTTCATAATTAGTAAAACTTTATGATCACTTTTTTTATATTCACTATCACAACTTACAATGATGAAATCGCGCACAAAACTGACGCTTCTTGATGGTGTCACAGGTCTAACCCCACACTCTTTCTTCGAATTCATCAAAGTCGTAACGCTCTTTGTATAAAAAACGTTAGTACATTTTTCCAGCATGATGTCATGTTTCTTAAACTTCTGTTTTAAGAAAGAATTCAATAACAAATGAATCATGCTGCTGCTAATAATACATGTGCTCAAATACTTTTGAAGTAAGCCTAAGAATAGTATACTTCAAATAGCACATTATTTATTAAATAAATAATGTTCTCAGAATAATAAATATTTTCTAACACCTCCTGAATTATGATTTATTTTGTAGTAATTTTATTTATTTAATATCTTCATTTGTTTACTTTAACATTATTTCATGTGTTTATATTTCAAATAATTAATATGTACTGTAATCACCAATTTTTTATTTTATAATTAATCTCATAAATTTTGTGATGCTGTTGTTATTAAGGTTTTACCATAGTTTCCCTTGATCAATCCAGGAAAATGGTTTTAAGTTTTTTATATTTATCCATAAAAGAGCAGGATATACCTCCCTGTTGTTTACTTGTTTTATATAACCTATTATTATGTTCCAATCAGAATAAAAGATTATTTAACATTATTAACATTATTTATAAATAATGTTTTTTAAATAATAATTTGATAGTAAAATGCACTGAGCTTTCATGAAACTATAATCAAAATACAATTTATACACTAAATGGGTGCTGCATTATTAACTGATGAGCGGTAACAATTTCTTTTGGTATTAACAAGTTACACTTTTTAAATTTATTTCAACATATATGTACGTTTTTAAACAGCTTATGACATTCCCAGTATCGTAAGGATTCCAACGCAGGGTCATACATATAAATCAGTTCAGCCATTTAGCTGCACTAAATACAATACACTCCTTTTTGGGCAAAAAATATTTCAAGAACACATGCAGTTTTATTAATGTCATTAACATAAATGAAAATATACAGATCACATTAATAAATGACACCTTTTCATAAGTAAAAGATGCCTTGCACAAGGTGCTCGCATCACCTCACCAATCTAGCCTCACACACAGTCCCCACAGGAAGCCCATTATTATTAAACAGAATTGTTTTAATCTATTTAATATTATTTTGTTTAACATACTTTAATTTTATTATTTTTTTTAATATTATTCATTCGATTGATTCAAATCATTCAGTTCAAACCCAGCTCACACAGTGATAGAAGTTCAAAGTTCATTAATTCAATTCATTAAAGTATTGCTTCAACCAGCAAATCTCTACTTCTACATATATATATAAAAAATGCAGGACTCTCAGTAACATAAGGATTCATACATCTAAAATTGGTTTAACCATTGAGCTGCTCCAAACATACACATACAGTGAAATAAACATATATACATACACCTTAAATACATTACACTCCTTTTTGGGCAGTCGTTTAAAAAATATCTCCATGTTGATATCCATAGTGAAGTGGTACCAAGTCTGCCTTGTATCCAGAGGTTCTGGGTCTAAGTCCCAGTCAGACATAGTATTTTTTAAACATTACAAAATGCATTATCATACATCATAGTAACTATGAGACACGGTTCAAAAGTAAGGGCCAATTAGTAACAAAATGAGTTCAAAATATGAAAAATTTATTAATGGTTTCAAATACTTACATATTTACTCTATTTTTCAGCATAATCATCATTTTGTTCCCAACACTTTTGATATTATTGTGAAACAAGCTTCTTCAAACCCATTGCGTAAAATTTTTCTGCCTAGGATTATAGCCACTTTTACACAAAGATTTTCAACTCTTCAGTTTCCTCGAATCATTGAGATGCAACTAATTTTTGAGGTGTAGGAAGGGATGGTAGTAATTGTGCGCGAGATCAGGTATGTAAGAGATGATCAAAACTCTACCATCTGAATTTTTTTATTATTTCTGTTGTGCATGTAGCTGGGTGTGGACATGCATTATCATGAAGAAGAACATTTCTGATTCAGCAGTGCCTATTATCACTTTTGAATGGCATAATGTTGTTTAGAAAGTGTTTCGCAATAGACTTGTGATGAGATGGATATTCCAGGTTCCTTGAAAACAATCAAAAGCATACCCTTTTTGGTCCTAGAATACTGTTTCTTGATTTTTCTTCGAGACTGGGGTTGTTTGAATTTTTCCAATTTAGGTGAACCAAAACGACATCACACTGCATGGATTGTTGTTTCATCTCAGCATTGACAAACGAATTCCATGTTTTGTCACCAGTGACTATATAGGAAAAAAAAATTGTCTCATGGTTAAAGTGGTCAACAAAAGCATGAGCAGATGTCATTCTGTGATCTTTGTGAGCACTTGTCAGTTTTTTGGCATCCATAGTGCACACAGTTTACAATAGCCTGGAGTGTCAGTTACAATTCTCAACAATGTTGCCTTTGAAACTTCTGGAAATTCTAGAGAAAGATTGCTAATTGAAGTGATGAGTATCTCTTACTTTTGTATTCACATCTTCAACGAGATCATCAGTCCATACACTTGGCCTGCTACTTCTTTGATCATCGTGAACATTCCAACAGCCTTCCTTAAACTCACAACACCATTGTCTCACTTTTCCTTCCCTCAATGCACACTATTGATGGTGAATTTTTGTGGCATTATGTGTCTTCTTGCATTTAGAACTCTAATCGCTGACATTTTGCAGGATTTGTTATTACTGCACTCATTTTAATACACTGTCTCACAAAGGCAAACAATAATGAACTGACAGAACTTACCTCAAAGACTGTGATATTTCTGGGTATCATACCTACCCATTTTAAAGACCAACCTGCAGTCCTGCCAGATGGCAGCTTCATCCAAATGAGTGTTCTGTTTCCTAATGAGGGACAAGACATCTTCGTCAGTAAGGTTACGGTCAATATCATAGACTATAATACGGACCTACGCTTTCTCTTGGGGTCTATTTTCATATTCAATCACTTAACCACCATGGAATCTCTAATTACCTGAATGGTCTCTGTATCATCCACTGCCACAACTAATCCCTTCCCAGTCTCTTTAATGTTCCTGATTTTAAGACCCGGTCACCCTGAAGAGCAACCTGGAGGTCTTTCTTCAGCTGACTGCTGGACACACTTGAGCTCTCTGCCCTATTAACAAACACAACCTCAGGTTTCTTAGAAGACTAGCTGGTTCCATGTCTGCCCCTGACCACCTCAGCATACCTACACAGTTGCATCGGGGCCAGTTTCTGAGCTACAGTTATTTCTTTAGGCCGGGAGGCAAGATTTTCAAAACCCTCTACAAAAAAGTTTGAATTGAAGCAATAATCTCTTCTTGGTAGCAGCACTAGTACACTTGGAAATAGGCACACCGGCTAAACTAAATAGGCACATTGGAAATAGTACACTGGCTAAATAGGAAGACAAGCCACCCAGTTCTGCCAAAACATCATGGGCCAAAGGAGCAGAGCTGCGAGGACTGCCCCCGGCTTGCAAAACCTCTTCAATAAGTGGGTTCATACCCTCCCGGGTGGTCACCCCTATATCTACTTCTGAACTATTGTTGTCAGGACCAGTGTTTGAGGAAGTCAAAGGATAAAGCTCCAGCCCCCTCCTCTGGCTAGGCTTCTTAACTACCTCAATAACATCTGTCATGGTTGGAGATGCCCTGACCTAACAGTATACAAACAAAATGCTCACTGTATTCCTTCTATTTAGAGATATTGGGCACAAGCCCACAAGCGTGACGACTACCTGCAGCAAGCCACGGGCAGCTGGAGACCTTCTGTATTCTCCTGTCACTCTTAGCACCTCTTCACTGCTACTGGATCAAATGTGTGTAAAGGACTAAGAGTAGGCCCCTTTGCTCGTAACAGGGACTTGCGACCAGGAGTAGTTGCCACTCTTCACCACAATGAGGTGGATGCTCGAACAAATGGTGTGTCAAATACTCTGAATCCCCATGAAAAGGGTATGAATCGTCTTAGCAGTAAGGGCGCAAAACCGTTGTAACAGTTCTCTGACAGCAAGATTGTGAAACTGGGGAAGGTACTTGCTCAACCACCAGCTCAAAAATAGCACTGAAATAATACAATGCAAACCTCTGTTCGTGAAAAGAGACCAGAGGACAATGAAACGACAGCATTGTGGTGGTTACATGCCCAACAAACCATTTAAAACTACTGCAAACCAATCAGTGTTTCCAATTGCTAATTATAACTCATCGGCAATTATTTTTTAACTGTGCCTCGTGTTATTGGGTGTCAACCAGTTGTTGATTTATAAATAAATAATTATTATTAGTTTGTACTAACAAACTTATATAGTTTTTTTTTTAATATTTGTATTTCATTTATTAATTGTTTAGATATTTATGACATATCTTCCTTCAAGAATTGGTTTAGCTGGGGCATCAGCATCTGGTGGTATTGTGCTGCAGTTATTTTTAGAAGAAGCTCTTTTATTTGGAAGGGAAAAACCAGATACATTACAATCACCTATACAAGATGCACTTAAGGTAACACTTGTAGCACTCAGTATAGTGTACTGCATAAGAAAAAGTGTCCCAATTGAGTCAAATTTTTCATTTCAGGTTTTTTTTAGATCTTCATGTTTTGTGAATCCCTCTAATAAAGAAATGCAATTTTAGCATTAAACAATTCCAGGAGAATGTATGTTAGCCTGATTTTTTCTTAATTTCTTCAGACTTCATGGGATGGTTCGCATGAAATTTGGCACAATAATTTCTGTGTATGGTACATTGACACTCTTAACTTTTGGTCACAGTCCATTCAAGGGGCAGGGAGATTCAGACCTCATGGGTCTCAAAATTTTACAGTAAGTTAAATTTTTTGATATAATTTAATACCACATAGGTAATTAAGATGCTCTCTGATTGTGCCCAATCTGTTAAAACTCCTATAAAGCGGTGGGAGTAAAAAAACCTTTTTTTGGTTTATTTCTGGACTCAAAATCAAATTCTTATATCAATTTTCCATTATGTTAGTATTTCATTTTCGTTTCGCATTTGAACAACTTTATTCTATCCTTATTTTATAGCTATCCTATTCTTCAATTTGGATTTTTCCGATTTTTATGAAATTTTACTCAAAGAATAGGATAATTTTTTTCATAATTCTTTGATTTCATTCTTATATAATACATTGCATCACTAAATTTTCCTTATAAATAATATTCTACCAAGGGTAAAAAGCCTTTAGTAGTGAGAGTTGCATAACTTTCCTGCTACACTCCTTACCGATGTTTTTCAGTTTTTGATCTTAGTAAATAAATAAATAAAAGAAATAGTGACGTATATATATTTTCTATAATTATCACTTCTTTTCCTTTTTTTAGATCTTAATGCGATCGTACCTTAGTGACGTAAAATGCCAGTGCAATAAAGATTATAATTTAGACAAGTTAAATATTGAGGAACTTCCAAAATTTTTAAATGAGTTACCCATAAATCAGTCTGAAAGTAATCCAAGCACTAAAAAATTGCAGGTAATTCAATAAAAATATATTCTTTTATAATTAATGTTAATATTAGTGTTAATTATACTGATTATATAATTAGTACAATGAAGGAAATTAATTTACTCATTAATTCTGGCTGTAGTATTAACATACCAGCCTTTTATCTAGAAGATCCTGGGTTTAAATCCCTGTCAACTGTAGCATTTTTTGTACACTAAAAGAATTTAAATTCCACTTAGTGCACTATAAATTTTGTGTTGAATACATCTTACTACTTCATTGTGTAGAATCCGACAGAAATAATCCACAATTTCCCACCTTTGTTGTTAAAGAACATTATTATTATAGAGCTAAGTGTGGTACAGCTATGTTATGTTCTAGGGAATAGTGTACCACTTTGGTTGTAATCATGGTTCGGGGTGGTGAATAACACACATTCATCATTGAGATTTCTTTTAAAAATGGCAGTATTATCATCATAACATAACAATTACGTTGAACTCACATTAAGCCAGATAAAAATTCTGTGATTTCTGACAGTAATACTTTCTTGTTGTGGGTATCAAATTAATTTTTGCATAATCCCAGAAGTAAAAATCCAGAAGGCGTAAGTCTGGAGAAAAGTGTATCATAAGCCCTTAGAAATGATTCGATCTCCAAAAACCTCCTTCAGTAACTTCATGGACTGCCTAGCTGTATGCGCTGTTGAATCCAAGCATTATTAATTTTGCTGTTGATTATCTCTTTTGTGAACTGGTGAATGATTTCTCAAAAAAGTGAGCCAAATTTATTGATTCCAGTAAACATTTTGGGCTTTTGTCCTTTTCCTGGATATTGCATTTCACATCCCAATCTTCTGGTAGTGTAGAGTAATTTCATGTACGGCTAGTGGATTGTTGACAAACCATAAATATGAGTTCTGTGCATGCATAACCTGATAAATAGAAACATGCCTCATCAGTATAGGAAATAGTACAACATATTGCCAGAATTATCTGCTGGAATCTGTTGAAACCATTTATAGTATTGACTTTGCTTTCCACAGTCTTTGGAAAATAACTTTTGAACAACTTTCACTTTTTACAGGATTAGACTGAGCTTCTTATGATCTACCGCACAACTGATGTTTTTCTGTCGGCTGACTTTCTCGTTGCCTTATTGGGACTACACTGCATAGCAGCTGAATATTTTTCAGTTTCTCTTCATCAAGTACTGATTGTCTGTGACTTCATTCATAATACCTTTACTCTCGCCCCCCTAAGTCTTACACTATGACAACTAGGAACCGGTGTACTTAAAAATCTAACAAAAAACTGGTCTTTCACTTCTGCATTCACAGAAGACATATTCAGTGTAAAAATATTCATCTTTTAAAGTTTGCGCTGTTCTAAGCGCATATGAAAAGATATGGTCTCAGTTGTTCAAAGGCAGTAAGCACACTATGAACAACAAAGAACCAAACACACTTTTCATCTCAAGATTCCAATTTTTAAAGAGAACATTACTTGCAGCACACGGAATATAATTCCTCGACGTATAATCATGTTTATATAGGTGTATAGTTTCGTTTTTGAACACATTATATCTGTATCAATTTGGTAAAGTTTATTTGTTTTAGCAATCAATTACAATTAATTTTTTAACTATAATTATAATTTTAACTAATGTTAGGCTATCGGATTAAACGTTTTTCTGTTTATGCTTACAGTGGTTGTTATACAAGAAATGGTTGGATACAAAAGCTTTATCGGAACTGAACCAGTTTGTTTATGATTTTCTGCCCGATTGTCTGACACTCCAGGTCTTAGCTCAGCCACCAGATGCTGCTATTCAGTTACTGCTGAATAATTGTCATAATGCAGTTGTACTTTATTCTAAGGTTTCTGAAAATATATTGAGTTATTGAGATACTTTTTATCATTTAGAAGTAAAACTCATTAAGACATTTTCATTGCATAATGTTGAATAACAAATTGTATTCATTGACTGACAACATTGTATGAAAATTTGAACCTTCTATGAATATAACTTGTAAATTATTAATAAATTAATTACCTAAAAGTAGCATTCAATTGTTAAAATAGTGAAGTCTTATGAATTTTTTAATACAGTACTAAATGCTACAAATTTTGCCCAGTGTTAGTTACCAGTACAATATGGCAGATGTCACATTTGCAAAAATTAAATAAACGTATCTTTAAATTCTGATTAGTACATAATAATCTATTACATAAATTGGGTAGAAGACACAAAATAACTACAAAATAAATCATACAATAGACTTCAATTTACATGAATTCACATTAGTGCAATTTTGTTGTACACGTGTACTGTAAGCCTACGTATGATTGCCAAATTTATTTCTACTACATACAGCATTAATATATATGTTCAGTTACTGTACTTCTAGGAGTTGGCGTTCAGTTTATTATTGTTACTACTGAACATACTGTTAGCTCACCAGACTGGTCTAGTGGTGGTTAACTCATCATCACAAATCGGCTGATTTCAAAGTTCTAAGGTTATCCTAGTAAAGGCAGTTACTTTTATACAGATTGAATACTACTAAATCATGGATACTGGTGTCCTTTGGTGGTTGGGTTTCAGCAAACCACATATCTCGGGAATGGTCGACCTGAGACTGATTACAACCTGACAAGACCTGACCTGATCTAGTCGACCTGACAAGATTACACTTCATTTACATTCATACATATTATCCCCATTCATCCTCTGAACTAATACCTTATGGTGGCTCTGGAGGCTAAACAGAAAAAATAGAGAGACACGGTACATAACATTACACAGTGATTTCCAAGAATCATCACTTATCTTACAGATGTTTACACAACACTGTCTTATTCATTGCTCTAAAATTAACCAATTCCTCTCCCTATTTTTACACTGGAAGGTTCCTTTATAAAGTTTAATTGTGCTACAAAATTACAATTTGCCAGTCTTTAATTTCTTGATTTTTTTTGTTGTTACTTTGTGAACAATATAAGTTGGAATAAAACTTTAAAAAAAAGGAAAGCGATTACTCTAGAAGAAAAGTTAGATTTTAAAAAATACAAAAGGAGTGAAAAAATGAAGGACTTCAGAGTAAATACTGAGCTTAGTGAATCAGCACTTCAACAATTAGGTACAATTCCAAAAAAAATAAAAGAAGGTTGTAAAAGTGCTATGCGAATGACTGCAAAAGTTTCAGTGATTCAACTTGTGATTATGGAGAAAATAGAAAGGATGTTAAGCACATGGATTGAACATCAAAATCAACAGAACATGGTTGTTTCTATGCAGGTAATTAAAGAAAATGCTATTAGCATTTATGACTCATTAAAATGTGATGCAGAAACAAAAATATTTATTGCCAGCATCCCAACCCTGTAGGGGGAAGACACCCATTCTGTGATGTTACTGGTTGCCACACCACAACCCTCTCCGGTCCAAGCCATGAGGGGCACTACTGGAGGTCGTGTTTAGACTCTCTTAACTGATTACATCTCACAGTCATCAGCCAGGCCTCGGTCAGGATGCCACTGATGTAAATGCCTCGGCAAACGTTTCCATCAGTAAAATACAAATCAAATTTCGCCTTAATCTTTCAAACATGTTCACATCCAACATAATATGATTCCATCAAACTAACTGACCAAAATCACAGAAGCGCGTACCTCTAGAAGCTAGTAAAGATTTGACAACACCGTTCGTGACTGTGAATGCCTCAGAGAACGAATGAGTTTAAAGTTAAATCAGTGCTACACTCATACCGATCAAAATTATGTTTTACACAACATAGAAATTCAGACCTACACCCAATTAAGTCGACCAATTTAAGTCACCTAACAAGGGGAATGCAACCTCATTCTGGCTTGCGCAGGAGCCGGAGACAAATCCCGCACCCCCACCCAGTCTCATCATGATGTCTCGCGTGGCATTACCAAGTCACGATCACAACCGCCACTGGTGAAGGGAAGCCACACTCCTGGTCACACAGGTTAACATACCCCAGCGGCACGGCTATCCCCACAAGTGGGAGCCCCAAAGCAAATCACAAACAATACCAATATAACCATGGCAAGATGCCAATGTGCCTACCTCCAACCAATCCAGTGCCTATGTCGGAACCGTAGCCACCCAGGATTCTACCATGATCGAGTACCTCGATTAAACTCCCTCTACATACCTACACACAACAAGGGCATGAAGAAAACAGCCACTATAGACCCCTACTCATGGATTATCCAGTTAATACGGAGATCCAGAAAGGAATGTATTCTCTCAAGTTCCCTAACAGCTTGTGAACGGTCGACCTCATATCGGGGACAGACATAGAGAACGTGGTTCACTGTATCATCAGTCCCACAATTCGGGCATTGACTCGAATCCACCAAATGAATCTAGCCAAACTTGCCCAAAGAGAAACTGTGTGATGTACCAGTTGGGGAAGACCCATCCAATCGCACCTAAATGAGACACTATAGGAAATATACCATGCATGTAGCAACCTGTAGGGGATTCGTCCCACCTGACCTGCCAAGATGCAGGGCCCCGGTCTTCAATCTCCTGCTTTTGTTCTGACATCAATAGGTTATTTACCTTGGAAAAGTAGTGTTCCTTATGCTCATTAGCCAAGATATCTATTGGTTTGACTCCAGCTATATCACAGAATGCTTCCGGCGAGACTATTCTATAACTGCTTATAACAGCCAAAAGAAGTCACTGGCCTGCAGCAAAATATCCACGCAATACCTAAAAGCGTATGTGGTGAAACCAGACAGGTGCAGAATACAGCATAATAGCTTTGTTGACACCTTTGTAAAGGATTCACATAGCACGGTAATTTAACCTTCAATCGAGATGAATGACTTTACTGATTCCATAAAAAGCATCAGCGACTTTTTTTACTACATACTGTAGATGTTCCTTGAACTGAAAATTTTCATCAAGGATAACACCCAGATATTTTTTGAGTCATAACATACCGAATTGGGAGACCAGCCATCTGGACCCGGATTCATCAGGTAGCAGCCAGTCGGTCCTTAAGCAACATCATTGTGATTTTCTCTGGGCTGAAAATCGTTTTATGTTGGAGACTCCACAGTTGGAGTGTCTCACAAGCATGAACAGCTCAGAACTCTACCTCATTACGCAAATCCCCTTCAATCAGTAGCAGCGCATCATCAACATAAGTGATGATATGGCAACCTTAAACGCAACATCAAATCAAATTCAGTGATCCAAAGAAGGGGACTCAGAACACTGCCCTGAGGGCAGCCTTTAGTTAAGGTCTTACAAACCTCTGAGCCGCTGTCACGCAGGGAGGTCCGATGGCTAAAATAACTTGAGAGCACTTCTAGTTCATTTCATATGCACTTATGCTTCTGCACCTGAAACAGGGCAAAGGGCCACCATAAGTTGTTAAATGCTCCGGATATGTCCAGAAAAATCCCATATTTTAAATACATTTTTACATGGACTAGAGGAAGCTACATCCATCACCTTTAGTATGGCATCCTCAGTACCCTTGCCTGGACGGACACCAATGGTTGTCCATTAGCAAATGATCAGTGGCCAATC
This sequence comes from Lycorma delicatula, assembly GCF_047948215.1. Classification (NCBI taxonomy): domain Eukaryota; kingdom Metazoa; phylum Arthropoda; class Insecta; order Hemiptera; family Fulgoridae; genus Lycorma; species Lycorma delicatula. The sequence goes on along the minus strand of NC_134455.1, from coordinate 346,257,190 downwards.
TAACATTAATATGCATATACAGGATCTTCTCAAAAACCTTGCCAATCACAGGCAAGAACATTAGTGGATGGTTAGAAGGACTAACAGTGTGATCTTTGTCGCCACTTTTGAACAACACCAAGTCTCCATACTTCCAACGTGCCAGAAAGTGACCAGCGAAGAGCAACCTATTATATATTCCAGTTAGAGGACAAAGGACTACTGGAAGCGCTCAGACAAGGAGCTCCACTGTGATACAGTCATATCCAGGGGCCTTGTGCCATGCTATACTACAGATCACATGGCGCACTTCCACCTCCGAAGATTGTAAGTCAGTCTCGAAAACCACGACTTCCCACTTGACACACCGGTCGTATGAAACCTCACCCACCACAGTGTTATCCAGGAGCAAATCATTCAGCAGAATGTTAAGGACATGGTCCTTATCAATTACCACACCCTAGCGGGTTGACAAGGCTGACAAGAGGTCATCTATCCTGCACTTAGTCCAAGAGCTCTACACACAACACTCCAAGGGTCTCTATTCCCTTGCTCCTGAAAGAAGGAGCACCAGGAATTATGCTTGGAGGAACGAATGCTATGGAAGTAGCTAGCCCTTGCTCTGCAGTTAGAGCCACATGCCAATCGGGATCACCCTCTCATTGCACAGCCCTTCTGAATTGGTTCACAGACTGCTTCATTGCTGTCAGATTCCAAAACCACCAACCAGATATATGCTCCCAGCCAGTGCCTCTAGGAATGGCAGCTTCAGCTGCTGCCACCACCGCAGAAGGGAAATTTTCACTCTTTGCTAGGACATCTAATGGCAGGCCGTCAAGGTCTCAAGAAAAAATCTCCATTATGAACTCCAACAAAGAGGAGAAATTCGGCCAGTCTGCCCTCCTATGCAGGAAGCGCCCCCAGCAAACAGAAAAATGACCCTTATGGCCATCACGCAGCTCATCCATTATTTAAAAAATATCAATTGATGATTGCTAGACAGTCGTCGACCACAGACCAGTCAAGGACCCTGCCAGTGATGTCCCTACCAATGGTGATGTCAATATTTGTACCTGAAAAGGCCCTTAATCCATTTCGATGAAAGTGGCCAACTGGTCTGCAACATTAAAGACCTCAAAATTGTACTGAACGATGAAACTGTCAACTAGGCTACCGCCATGATCAGTGAGCCCACTGTGCCAGAAATGCGACTTCAGATTGACATCGACACCAATAAGGATTGGACCATTACCCACAATATGAAGAATTCTATCCCATCTTGCAAGGTGTTCCTCAATGAGATCCCTGTATTGGAAATATGAACTAACAACTGTAAGGTTCTGTCTGCGAATGGCAAGTCTGACCTTTCTGACACACATGATGTGTGTCAGAAGCCTGCATATAAAGACACTATCAAGCAACTTCCTGCATTGAATGGCAGACATACAGGTATGCCCTACACAAAACTTTTTCCAGCTCTGAAAGCCTGTTAGATCACCCCTAATTACATATGGGTGCTGCAGAAGGAAAACATCAAGGCTCCGTCTCTCCACAATCTCACCAAACTCAACCTCGACTACATAAGCACCCTGGGCATTTAGTTGACCGAACCTAACCATCTAAAGAATTAAAGTACAGCACAACAGCCACACTCCTTACTAATAGCTGGGTGCTCATGATTCTTGTGCAACCTCTTATAGTTAGCATTAGCTCGGACCTATGTGAACAATCATCACACTTGTGGCCTTCCTCACCACAATGGGCACACACCAAGGCAAACTTACAAAACTTAGCCCTGTGACCATATCTGCATCAGCTGAAACATCTTTTGACATCCATGTACTTTTTTACTTGGCAGGATCCTAAATTGATAAATAGTCTGCCTGCAGATGTAAATGTTTGAAATAGACCAGAACTTACCTCAATGACTCCATGATATTTCTGGGTATCATGCCTACCCATTTTAAAGGACCAACCTGCAGTCCTGCCGGAAGGCGGCTTCATCCAAATCAATATTCTGTTCCCTAATAAGGAACAAGACATCTTCATCGGTCAGGTTACGGAACCAATGAATAGTTCCAAACAGTATAAGGATCATCATGATTTCCACAGTTTGAAACTAACTATGAAGTCGCAGCTGCTAATAAAGAAGCTGCTGAAAATTTTCTGATAATTTGAAAGAAAATTACAAACCCAGACAAGCGTTTAATCTAGACAAAAATGGGCTCTTTTGGAAAAGTATGCCCATCTGTACGTTTGTTTCAGTGGAAGAGAAATCTGCTTCAGGTCAAAGCAACAAAAGTGGTGTACGATTTTATTAAGCTGTAACGCTGCCAGTGATTTAAAATTAAAATTTTTAGTTTTTTATTATTCTGAAACTCCAAGGGCATTTAAAGACAAATAAAAAACAGAACTGCCAGTTTAATGGAAATCAAATAATAAAAGTTGGGTTACAAGTGTTTTATTTCAAAATTATTTTACTAATTTACTCATTCCTGAATTGAGAGCATACTGTGAGAGAGAACAAATACCCTTTAAAATATTTTAATTGATAATCCACCTGGTCATCCACAAACAATCGAAAATATTAGTAATTGTTCTTGCCCCCCAACATTACGTCTGTAATTCAACCTTTAGATCAGAGTGTTATTAAAGCCTTCAAAAGTTATTAGCTTCATAGAACATTTAAGAAAATTATCCGAGAACTCGATTCAAAGGAAAAAGAAAATGTTACACATTTTTGGAAAAGTTTTAATATCAAAATGGCTGTTGATATTACAGCTCTAACACAATTACAAAATGAAGGTATAACAAATTCAGTAGTTAATGAAATTGTTGGATTACCAAATCACTTGGATTTGATGATGTAGATCAAGAAAGCATTAATGAACTAATCGGATCCCACGTTGAAGAATTATCTAATGAAGATCTTGTAGAGTTGCCTAATAATGAAGAAACAGAAGATAACACTCAGGTAGCCAAGCAAGAGAAAAAACATTGACTATTAGTGGAATGACTAAAGTCTGAAAATTTGGAAGTTTATGTATTGTATTTTGTTGTAAACAATCCCAACAAAGAAAGAAGTGCAAAAGTTTCAAGGATAATGCTTGTTATGATGAGATTCTAAACAAGAAATGACGCTGCGCAAATCAGAAGACTAAATTTTTTTGTCACTCCAACATCAAAGCCCGTGAATTTGACAGATTCGAACATGAATAATTTTAACAGAAGAAACAGTTGCATAAACTAGTGATAGCAATTTTTTTTAAATTGCTAAGACAGTATGTCTTAGGGTTAACAAGTATTGCAGTATTAACAATTAAAAGTAAGTTTTTATTTTATTACTGATTTATATTTTTAAGACTGATTATTTCACTTATATTTAGGTCTTCCTTCCAAGTACTGTATGTACATTAAGTCCAATTTTTTTATGTGTTTACTGGGTGTTTTAAGGTTAAGCCGGTCAACCCAAGTTACATGAATTTCATTTTACACAATGAATTTGCGAAAGTTGAGGTCTTTCTGTACTTCAGGAGGTTTAACGAATATAATTTGAGCAAATATTTATGTACACATTTTTCAAAATATAAAGTGGTCAAGGTTTTGTAAACGTTAAAGAATAATTTTTTTTTAAATACCAGTGTTAAATGTACACTTTTATTTAACAATTGAAAAAATTACAAAAAGTACCAAAATTTCACTGTTTGAAAATATATTTAAAGATTCACTAAAAAAAGAAAAATAATTTCACTCCCATATTAAATCAAGAATAAATGTTTATAATAAACTCATTGATTAAATTCAAATATTTTATATTGATAATAATGATGATTTATAAATCTGTTTTCTATTCACGGTAGTGAATGTACTTTTATGTGAACATAAAAGTACATTGTTATAATATATTATAACAAATATAATATTTGTTATATCTCTCTGTTACATTTTATATTTTAATTATGCATATTGAATGAATTTATTAATAAAATTCCTTTACATTTTATACCACGAATAATAAAACCATAGGGTGCCCTTCATTGTATTACATAGCAAATTAACAATGAAATTATTATTAAATATTATAATAAAACAAAGAGTGTCCCACACTTTTATTATTAGTGATATAAAATGTAAAAAATGAAAAATGTTTTTTTTATTTTATACTTTATAGACTATGAAGATTTACTGTCGCAATTAGTTTATTATTATGAAACTTCTTGGACACAATCTCAGGGAAATTGGTTTTTTTAAATTTTATTATATTATATTATTTATTATATATATATATATATATATATATTATATTATTTTATTTATTATATTTTATTATCAGGTTTTTTTAATTTTTTTATTAATATTATTTAAAAATTCAACGAGTAGTATTGTTTCTAAAAAATACAAGTCTTTTTATTTTAATTGTATTTTAAATAAATTAGAAAATTTTTTCTTAATGATTCAATAATGTATTAAAAATGACAACGGAAAGCAAAGTAAGGTTCATTTCATATGCTGAAGATATATTAAACCAAAATATGTTATATAAAATTACACCCTTTTTATTAAGAAGTAAACATTTTTATATTTATTTTTGGAGAACACAAGAATAATTTATATGTAGTGAGAGTACTACCTAAGGAAGTACAATTTTCTGTTAAGTTAACAAGAAGCTGGATTATATTCTGGAAATAGCAGGGTATTTATTTTTCAGATGAGTTTATTTATTGGCATGGTGAAAAGTATTAATTTACTGACTGCATAACAAAAATAATAGACATTTTTTTTTTTTCAGGAAATGATCAAGGAGAATAGTGACTGGGAGATGTTGCTGAAGTTATTAAAAGATCACTCAAATAAGGATATTGAAAATAGCACATACGCTTTTATACTTAAAGGTAATTATTATAGTCAACAAACTACACATTTAAAATATTTAATTTCTGGTTTTCACAATTACAAATCATATAAAAATAAGCCGACAACACAGTTGTTTCTGATGCACACACAACTTAATTTAAAATATTTATCGTTTTATTTAAATATACTATTTTTTCATTTATTCAATTCAATGATTCTAACTAATGCGTGCGCCCATACCGTATTTAATTTGCACAGATGTGGCAATACTAGCAGCAACGGTCAGCACTAACTTAACTAACGTAATTTCACAACTTATATTGTACAAATTTTCCTTGTATAGTTGGTAGACTGGTGTAGCTGCAAGGCTTATCATACCATGTACTGTGTCAACCAGGTGATCAATTTCGAGACCTGGCCAGACTGAGTTACTTTTTTACACTTTAAATATTAATTTATTTCATTCTACCGCTCACTTGTAACGTCACAACATAACAGTAGTTTAATGTGGAAAAAACTATTTGATGTACTGGAAAAAGTACTAGTAATAAATATTTTCTTCTTCTTCTTATGCCATGACCACTATCAACTATTGGCTAACATCCTGATTATATTGTTAACAGCTTCTTGAAATTGAACAGCAAATCTTTATTAGTCACAGCATTCCCCCCTGCTGAGATCTTAAATGGGGAGTAGAAGATTTACAAGAGGTATTTTTAAAGTAAGGCCTATTTTAGATTTGCCAATTATATGTGCAATGTAAACAGATGGTGCTTGTGTAGCTCAGTTATATCAATAACAGTCCAGCTGTTAGCAACAATAGTTTAGTCATTTTGCTGTTAGTTGTTTATATTCTTCCAATTATACTGAGTGCTACAAATCATGATCTGGCCGAATATGAAGTACAAGGAGTAATCTGATCTTTGATAGTAAAAAACAATTCTGCAGCTGAAATTCATAGGCAAATTTGTGGCATTTGCAGGCTGATATTATGAGTGATACTAAAGTAAGACATTGGGGTTGAACTAAGACAGTTGAGTTCATTTCAAGAAGAGAAAAAGGGAACATTCACGATGAACGTAATGGCTGGCCAACAATGTTAACAGATGATTTGACTGAAAAATTTGAGAAATTTTGTTTAATGATCATTGATTTATGTAGTTTTGATAGAAAAATTGGGTTATAAAAATTGTGTTCCAGATGGCTGCTGCAGATGTTAATTGAAAAGGAAAAAGGTTTATTACTTAGCTTTAAATGATAGACCATTTATTAGCATTTGTTCTAAATAAACTTGTTTTTTATGTTATAGAACTATTGATTTGGCTGTCTGAGAATGGTAAATTGTGTAACATTTTATCACAAGATGATTATACAGAAGAAGAATATAAGGAACATGTTTTAACTTGTCAACAAGTACGACACGCTGAACACATCCACTGCATGATACGAGCTACTGGTGAATACCTACTTACTAGTCTTAATCTCTGACATCATAAGACATCTTCTTAATTTATGCGGTTTATCAGATAATATGCTTTTTTATGCCGAAACAAGGTTATTGTTATAGCCTTTTCAATCATCTTTTTTTGCACATAAAGAGCAAGTGCTCAACTAATTCTTTAGTTGAGAAAAAAGTTAGTTTTTACACCATATGCTTCAGTTAATGTGTATGTTTTGTGAGGCAAAATGATAGGAGATAAAATACAGAAGGACTTTGATGTAACGTTTGGCCAAGCCAGATGATATTCTAGTCAATTTGTTGAATTTTAAGTATAATATATTGTTGCACTTTGTCTTTTATGTAAGCCTTAACTATTAAATTTCTTGCTTTACAAAAGAAAAGCGAGTCGTGTAGTATGCAGAAAGTACCACATGATACTTGTAATTAGATTTTTAATCACAGAATAGTAATTATTTGTGAAATCAAGGTCGGTGAAATAATGAAATTTTTCATGTAGAAGGTTTCACATTTGAATCGTATTCAGAATTGTAATTTTCCATGTGCTACAAGAATTAATTCTAAACTTCTAACTTCAATCTTATGTGGTGAATTTTAATTATGCGATAAAAAATAGGCATAAATATTTAATTCTTTTATAGTGATAATATAGTGTGACACCACTTAATGCAGATGTGATATTTCAGATATTCGTCTAGAATGCTGCACTGTATTACATGTAATTTTTAAATGTTGCTTACTTTTCATGTAGACATCATGATTATTACCATATTCATAATTTAATATATGTTTTTACAATTGTAAAAACAAATAATTTAAAAATTAATCTGTAATTTTTTATTTAACTATTTTATTGTATTATAACTGCTCCTTTCTATATAATAATAATAACAATTATAAGAAGATTTTGTGTGTGTAATGAAAACTAAATTGCATTAAATTTTCAATCATAGCTTTTATTTTTCACAAAATATTTAAAATTCTCTCATTGGAGACTGTAACTTAAACTACATATCTTCCTTTTATCATACAAAATACATTTAATGATTATTGAAATTCATCCAAGAAAATCTATTGTTTCAACTGAAATTTTTTTTTACCCATATCTTCCTCTGTACTAATTAATTCCAAAAGATTTAACAAATTCAGCACAATCTACCAAAGTACAGAATCAATAAGATCTCTTACCTTATCTTATTATCCTTCTTTTTTATATTTATTTTCTTTATATCAAAAGCACTTTCAAGGAAATTCCACATCAGTTGATTAAAATTGAAAATTAAACACTAAACATTAATATTATTACATATACAAGATAATACTTGCAGTCAAATAATTAAAAATTTTTAAACATTAAATTTTGTTTAACATGTTTGTGGCCAGCCACTAAATACAGCACTGTACTAATACAATATAAACTTTACCTAATATTAACAAAAGTGCTGCTATATAAAAAAAATAATAATATATCAAGAGATGCTATTGATTCTGTACTTTGGTGGATTGTGCTGAATTTTGTTTATGTTTTTGGAATATACTTCATTTCATTTATGTTCATTTTTATAAACCTAGTTTTGAGATAACCAATATTATTAGATTGTGTGTCCTTTAACATGACCTCAATTTACTCTGCATTTGTTAACTTTTGGTGTTAAATATCTTTAGTATTAAATTATATTGTGTTATCTTTTTTGTATCATTACATTAGGCAGAAATAAATGTATATTTTGCATTATAAAAGTCATTAAAATAATATATAAATCATGTTATGATATATTTAAATGGAAGTTAAATATAATGTATTTTCAAATGTGAAACAATTATGTTTTAATAATAATAATAATGTCTGATGAAAAACAAGCAAGTATAACAATAGTATAAATGGTATTTATTGTATGATTATTCTAAAATTATTATTCAACATTTTGTAGTGTTGAAAACAGTTTAAAGCAGTTTAGCGGTAGCTTTTTTTGTTGTATAGTTACAGCACATCTTTTTTTTTCCCAGGTATCTATACAATATACTATACTAGCTGGCCCATCTAGTCAGAACCTGGACCCTACAGGCTCAGGTCAGCCCAGGTAAATCCAGGAGCCAACTCAGGGACTTCTGGGGCCAAGGGGCTTACATGGCTGCAAAGCTCACATCAGTTGCCTTCCCAATTTTCCAGGGGGATCAGCACACTGGACACCTGTAGAGCTTGCTTCTGTTGCTATTCCCATCTACCCAGAGGGCTCCACTTCCTGGACCCCCTGCACTGTACATTATCCTCATGGTTGTTAGAATAATACTGATAAATAATAACTATAGTATTCATGCTTTATAAAAACCTGAAAAAAATAAATTACAAAAGACAGAAGAGTAGTAACTATGGTAATTGAAGTATACACACCTTTGACAATGAAAAATTCATAATTTATTTCTTTACCATAGTGCCAGAAATATAATAAGAAAAGTAAAAGGATTAATCTAGTTTTCCTTAATGACTGTTTTTAATTCACAACTTCACTTTCCTTAGGGGTGAAAAAATGAGTATTTTTAATATCTTTACCTTCAAGGGAGCTAGAGCCTTGGTCGATGGTTTAAAACTTACCCTAGGATAACATAAATGTATCCTGAAAATTTGAAAGTAATTGGTCAGTTCTCACGCAATGCGATAACAAACAAACAGACTAACTTTATATATTTTATATATAAACATATCCAAAAAAAATCTGTTAGGGTGTTGTTGGTAAGCTGTTGTCGAGGGTGTACCTGATACATGCAAAAGTTATCCTTCAACCCATTAACAAATATCCGATTTGAATTTTGAAAACTGGATGATTGTTTGCAGAGATATTATAAGAGCACCCCATTGCACCTCCCACAATAGCATCCTGTTTGTTACTAGATGGTGATGATTGGTCTAGCCTCCCACAAGGTGCTCGCTCGCATGCCTCATCACTCTAGCCTTACACGCAGTCCCCATGGGAAGTCCATTATTGTTAAACAGAATTTTCTTAAATTTATTTATTATTGTTATATTTAACATAAATTTAATTCTGTTACTTTTCTAATATTATTCATTAATTGATTTGAATAATTCAGTTCAAACCTAGCTCAGACAGTGATAAAGACCTCAATTACAGTTCATTAGAGTTTGTGCTTCAACTAGGAATTCTCCACTACTACATATATATATTTTTTTTTTGAGATGATATACATATAAAATTCTTCTCAGTTATGCCAAAAAACATGGGTAAAAATTTGGTTGCAATTGATCAAGTAGATTTTTGTTTATCCTGAACAAACAAAACCCCTCTTCCACTTTATATACTAGTATAGATATAGATAAAGGAAGATATTAGGTCAAATTTTCCATGTTGGGGGTTTTTACACATCTTGACATTTATCCAGAAACTAACACAAATATCATTTTGTATGTTTTACTTTCCTTGCATCATAGTTCTAGAGCTCTGCTGTAAGAAGGAAAGTATGGTAATTAGTAAAAAAATAGGATATGGGTTTTTGTATTTCTTGATGTTTTATAACCCAGGAACCCCAAAAACCAAAAGAGGGGGTAATATTCATAGGTGTAACCCTTGCCATCCCTGGCTCATTTAGTCAAACAAAAAATTATAGGTCAATATCAATACATTATAATAATAGTATTCCACAGCAAGAGAGCATGTTTAAATCGTGGCAGGAGCGCTCTCTGGTGAACAAGTGGGGAACTGGCAGTTCAAGGTTGGATTTAGCAGGAAAGTTCTAATACCCTTTGTTTCCAATTTAATGCTGCAATCAGTGCGAGTGACTCAGTTGAGTGAGTTGACACATTTGAGCTAGTTCAGACCACAATCCGGTAACAATAGCAATCTAAAATGGATATTAAAAACTCTTAGCATGATACGTATGTATCTATATTATTTTCATTTGAGTCGAAGAGTTGCAAAACCATCTAATTAAAGCAACCTAAAATGTTCAGGAAATGTGAAGACTGTTTTTTTGTTTGTAATAATAGTGATTCTGATGTAATAATGGAAATTTAAATAAAATCATACAATATTAAAAATTGTATATATATAAAAATGAATGTTTGTTTGTCCCACATGCATTAGTATACCATTCATCTGATTGCGATATAACTTTAGTGAGTTGTTGTGTGCACACCTGTGAAGGTTTCTGAATTAGTTTGGACCCGCTAGGTGGCGCTGCAGTCAACATATTTTGAAAAATTGCATTTATGATCTGATTTGGCTCATATTCAAAATATATATTATGTTACGTGAAAATAAATATTTTTTTTGTAAAAAATAACCCACAAGGTGGCACTGGGGGTCAAGATATTTTGAAAAATTGTATGTATGGTCCGATTTGGCTCATATTCAGAATACATGTTACTTACATGGAAAGAAATAACTCTGCAAAACCTGCTATATGGTGCTGGGGTTGATATATTTAGAAAAATTGCATTTATGATCCGATTTGGCCCATATTCATACCTGCTAGGTGGCACTGGGGTTGAAATATTTAGAAACATTTAATCACATAATAACTGTCTGAGGAAGTCAATTCATTATAACAATCGATACAGGCAATATCTATATACAACTACATTAAATTTAGTAAAAGAAGTTTTAGATTATTTATTTATAAGTTTTTTTATGATTTTAATTTTTTATGAGTTTTAGTTTTTTATGAGTAATGAATACAGAAGGGCCCAGGGTGCAGAGCCCCCTGGTTAGACGGGAAGGGCAAGTGAAGCGAGCCTTGACTGGCTAAACATCCCTGATCGTGACAGGAAACGCAAGTAACCATATAGCATGTGTGAAGCCACGACAGGTCTGCTAGTAAGGAAATAATAACAAATATATCACACTCCAATAATTTTAAATAACGATTGAAAATTGTGATTAGCTACTTTTGCTGCAGTTTTGCTTAATTAGATGGTTTTGAATTTTGAAATGTTTTATTTTTCTACTAGCTACTTCTGCTAATTGCAGATAATAAAAAAAATTTGAAAAACATTAAAAAATACCATCATTCAATAACAAAAAACATTAAAAGTTTAATAGCTAATAAATAGTGAATGATTCAAAATTCATAATTATCCAATTTTTGTTGTGATCAAGTTCAATCACTACAATTAATATTAATTATTCCGTAAATAAATTCATTAATAATGTCTCTGGGATGTTTTTCTGAGAATAACTTGCCTGCATTCTCATTGCTTACGTTGCACCGTTATGTAATACTTGATATGATGTATGAGAATTTTTTTAAAAATTACAAGTTTTTGTAGTTACTACAATTTGAATGATTTCCTTGATGAAGCTGAACTTTGGTATAACCAATGGAAAGAAAAAAGTACGCCAAATGCCGAACTGAAGGATATAGAACTAGCTGCACTATTTAGAAACATTTATGGATGTTCTACCCATCCATAAAACAGGCCCTACTTATCTCACTTGCACAGCCCTGTACCACATGCACTATCAAAAGATCCTTCAGCACCTTACTCTGGATAAAAACTTGGTTACAATCAACAATAGCAGGAAATCGGCTGGTTGGTCTTTGTATGATGAGTGTCATAAAAAGGAGGAGGGTTTGGGAAGCTAAAAATAAATTTGAGCAAGAAACTTTGTCACGATTTAGCCAGAACTCACATAAGCTAGTGCTGAAATAAGATAGGTTCGAATAGCATTGCAAATAATTACTTTGTGTTTTCAAATAAAACCATATTTTAACAAAAAAATCTTGTTTTTGCCCGCCCTAGAGAAAGTCCTAACTACGCCTATGGTAATATTCATGCATTCGTATGTGTATTGGCATGTTTGAAGTGTAATAACTTTTGACTGGATAAACCTATTTTAATTAAATTTTGTACAAAGACTGTTGTATAAGGGCAATTAATTGTTGGTAAAGTTGTGGAGTCAATATCTCCAAGGAGTTTTAGAGGTCAATTTTTCAAAATTCTGCAAACATAACCCCATTTTATATTAAGCTCAATAGACACATGCATGCTTATCTTCGCATTTAGAAAAAAAATTTGCCCTGAAATTGTCCCATTTCCATAAATAAAAAAGTAGCTTTTTATATATTGCATATTTTTCAAGTGAATTTTTTAAAATTTCTTTATAGGCATAGTAGGTAGTAGTGCAAGCAACCCCCAAAAAAAAACTTTGGGAGGCAATATTGTGGTGGGGGAGCCAATCAAAGTTTAAAAATATCAATTTTTTTTATTTTTCAAAACTTTTTTTGTTTTATTATAGTAATAAATGTTATTGTAATATTATTAAAAGTTTAAATAATGAACTTTTAGTAATATTATTACAATTAAGTTTTATCATAATTCACCTCCACCACCAAAAAAGAAATCGTGGATAACTTTTTATTGGTTATACATTTTTTAGTGACTTTTTTCTTAGTTTCTTCCATTTAACAGAATAAACAGAAAAATCTTCTTTTTTTATTTATTTAAATATCTAAAGATAATTTTACAATAAAACTTACTTCTTGAAAGAGATCTTAGATATCTCTTTTCATGTGTAATTATTTTTCAATTGTATAAGAATAAATAGCAAATGACAGGTAAGTATTACAACTTTGTTGTTAGTTTTTTTAATATTATAGTTGTGTGTGCAGCAACAATCAAAATATATGTTAAGCAATTTCTTTTTTAAGACAGACTTGTTAGATATATTATTTCTTTTGACATTTTTACAAATAATGTGACCAAATTAGTCTGCTTCTTATAGAATAACTGCAATTATCAGGGAAGAACAAAATTTAAAAAGCACACATTAAGATCACTGAAATCTTCATCTGGTAGCCTTGCAACCTTTTTATTTAATTCTATTCTTCTTTTGTTTATCCACCTTGAAGAAATAATTTAGGTCTCCCACTTATGAAGATCCTGTTAGAGTAAAATTAATTTATAAATTTAGACTTAATGTCATTGATATTGATTTTTTTTTTAATCTTCAGAAAACTAAATTATTAAAAACATTATGATGTACGTACGATTTATCTTTAATAAAACTCAGAATTAATTTCTCTGAAACATAATATTATTACCACCTACATTCTGTTAAATTTTTTGTTTTAATTTACATTGTGATTATTCTTATTGGCAATTTTAGAGTTAAGAACTCCCTTAAAATGTTATTTTTTAAAAATTAATATGAATATCCAATTTTAATCAATGCTGTTAAATATGATAATATCAGTCTTTGGTAAATGATTTTATATGTCTAAATAATACTTTAATTTAACCTTACTGTTAAAATCTTATTTTGTACTATGCAAGACTCATACAAGTGTTCAAAAAGTGACACAACCTTATGGAAGGTTTCTTTCTTTTGCTGCATGTTTGATCGAGGAAAAATGGCTTACACAATGCAGCAGAGAATGTTTATTGTCTCCCAGTACATTAGATGTGCTAATTACACCCAAACTCAGAATGCCTTCACAAAAAAGTACAGTGTGGATGCATCAAACAAGTCCTCCATCAAGCAGTTGACAAGTTTTCAGAGACAGGGAATGTGGCAGATACAGCCAAAAGTGGTCAACCGTATGTACTAACACCAGAAAAGTTGATCAATGTGCAAGCTGCATGTTCTGTTAGTCCCAGGAAGTCTGTGCGATGCTTATCTAGCCAGTGTGGTCTTTCGGTTGTTGGTAGTGCCCACATAGCACTGTGTGAAAATGTTTAATGATGCATCCTACAGAATTTGTGTTGTTACTTGCAGACATTGGAAAACACGTAGCTTTTTGTCAGTGGTTTGTCATCTATAATGCCAGATGGGGAAGTACTCAATGACTGGTTTTGGTTTGATGAGGCATGGTTGTTCCACCTTGATGGATATGTGAATGCACAGAATTAAGGAATTTGGTGTATGGAAAATCCACATCAGCTGCACAAGTCCTCTGCATGATCAAAAAAGTGGGTGCTTGTTGTGCAATGTCATGTAAGCGAATCTTCATGACATTCTTTCAAGGCACAGCAAACTAAGTGCTACATACGAATAGTGCAACAATTTGTAAACACTATATCTGCAGACCGGCTAGAGTACATGTGGTTTAGCAGGACAATGCTATGGTTCATACAGCCAATAACATTATGATTTTCCTGGATCAGTGTTTTCATGGGCAAATAATTTCAATAATTTTTTATGTTTTCATTGAGCAAGGGAGTTGTGACACCCTTGGTCTCCTGACTTATCCCTTCCTGATTTCTTCTTGTAGGATACTGAGTACAAAACTCTTACACCAGTCCCAAATTGCAAAGGGAACTTGAACGTGTCATTGCAATTCCTCAACAAACATTACATTTGTTAAGAGCATGCAATGTCGTATTCAATTATGTGAATCACATATTGGAGTCCACTTACAACTACTATTGTAACTTACTCATTTTCTCATAAGGTTGCATCACTTTTTGAACACTGTATTTTATTGATATAAAATAGAGGCTTAATTAAATTTTTATATAGTCTATTGTAAATATTTGTTTATAAAATTTATATGAATTCAGTCAACTAAACAAATTTAAAGAAACAAATTTTTTAAGCGGTTTCATAAGAAACAAGAATTAGAGATTCATAACTCTGGTTACTAAGAAACTTTGCCCTTGGTAGACTACGATACTAAGAATGAAAATTATTATAATAAACCAGTAGCTTTAATAACTTTGCGGATTCATTTCACCACACTTTCAATTAATTTTATTTTTTGTTCTTGCTTATGACATTCTTCCTACAACTAACTGATGTTCTTAAAAAAGTTGGTGGCTCAATATTAGCAATAGCTTTTTTTTTAAATGGGTCCACAAATTGTCGATGGAATGTTTAGATCTGAGCTTTGTGGTTGCCAATCTAAAATACCAAATTCCTGATAATCAAGAGAATTCATGACAGATATTAATAAATATGCTTTGGATCATGATCCAATTGAAATGATAATTTTTTTTGTTTTTCTCCAATGGCATATTATTATATAAACATAATAATGTCAATTTAATGACTGCTACTTATACATTTTGATTCATAATTCCATTAATGAGGTATTTAGGCTTATTCTTACACCCCACTGACTGGCTACTACTGTTTTTTTTCTTCTAAATTTGTTTTGCTCTCATTCCTTTAACTTGTGTTTTGTGTTATGTCCCATCAAACTGTAAGCAATGAGACCAAAAGTATTAAATCTCCTAAAAATATTGTAATATGTTAACAAATTATTCAATTCTGAGTAAACTTTTGAGATGTAACTTTTGACATTGTAACCCATCCAATTTTTAATCAAAATTATATGACAATGATCTGTATTCAGAAGCTATCAAACAAAAATTGGTTAATTGTCTGAAGATAACATGGAAAATAATAACTTAGGGAAAAAAGCAAATAAAATTAGGTTATTTATCCTCCAACCCTGAATTAAATTATCAAAAGACTTAACCAAAGTGACATAATAATGTAATAGAATCATATAATTAGTAAAAGAATGTGACTTTGAGTCCAGAGACAAAACATGAAAAGTTTTTTATGCCCACACCTCTTTATGGGAATATGAGTGAGACTAAAAAACCATCAGAAAGTAGCACTATCATGTCTTCAAATATAAAGTGGCTTACTGAAAAGAGGTTTAGGCCAAAATGATGAGGTTGTTGTCAAAACATTTACCAATTTTGAAAACTCGAATAAATAATACTACAAGGAAGGAATAAAACAAGTTAAATATAGTCAATTTAAGTGTATAACAATAAAAGGGGATTATATTGACAAAGGAGATTTTTTTTTTGGATTTTACCTTTTTTTGGAGATATTTTGCAGACTTTTATCAAACACGTTTTACAGATCTAGTCTGCGACTTGTATTATTCAAACACTCCACATTACCATTGGAAAACACTCCAAATAGTTTTACAGTGCCATCCTCCAGAATTTCACCCAAAGAATGGATGCCTTGATCTAATGATCAACTCAGGTGATATTTATAAAATGCAAGCTTGTTGGTTGAAGTTCTTATGCATTGGTCTCATGTGGCCTGCAGCATCCTCAAATGTTTTTGCAGTCCACAGACAAAAAAAATGTTTAAAAAATTTAATTAAAAGTTTTATTAACTTCAAAAGAATTGAAATACAGTGTTCCATGAAGAAACAGAGAAACTTTTAGGGCATGTTCTACTGTTGAAAATAATGAAAGAAATTCATATAAACATAGGTCTAGAAACGCTTTGTTTTTGAGTTACGACTAGTGAAATAATTTTCTGAATTTCAGCTCTTAATAAAAAAATCCCTACTGTAATTTTTGGGATCCTAATTAAGAAGTAAAGTT
The DNA here is from genome assembly GCF_047948215.1 of Lycorma delicatula. Taxonomy (NCBI): domain Eukaryota; kingdom Metazoa; phylum Arthropoda; class Insecta; order Hemiptera; family Fulgoridae; genus Lycorma; species Lycorma delicatula. Next base: position 346,240,586 of record NC_134455.1, on the reverse strand, counting down.
GGTTGCTTCTTATGTAATTTTAGCTGGGAAACAGGATAAAAAAGGTCCCAGAACTGTAATTCTAGTAGTTTTTATGATATCTGATGAAAAACAAAATTCAGTGTTGAAAAACAATTTTTTTTTAAGTTTGTAGTGCAATAAATAGCTTTGTTAAATCACTAATAAATGCAGAAAATTTAGTAACAAAACTTGTTGAGAATTTAATTCTGAGAAAATTGTAGAACTAGTTTCCAACATATATTTCACATTAATGTTAGTGTATCATTATTTATGACAAAATTCAGGGACAATTTGTTTTCAATAAAAACCTTATGGGAGATGCATACCTTCATTTCTTGAAAAATAGTTTGCCGGTTCTTTTGGAGGATATACCTTTACAAACTAAATTGCAAATGATTTTCCAGCTGATGGTGCAACACCACATTTTTCTTTGGTAGCTAGAAATCACTTGAATGCTAATTTCTTAAACCAGATTGGACTTGGTGCACCAATCAATTGGCCACTACGATCACCTGGCTTAATGCCACCAGATTACTTCATTTGGGACCACATGAAAACGATAGTATACCATCAAAAAGTTAATACTAAAGAAGAACGAGTTACTCATTTAAATACTCATTAATATAATTTATACAAAACAAATCTGAGATGATATGGAAAGCCACTGGAAAAATTTCAGTCGGGTAGAGTGCTGTGTACATTGTAAAGGAGGGAATTTCGAACAATTACTGTAACCAAGGTTTGTTATTCTGCTACCATTTATCATTTCATGAATTTTATTTCTTTGTTTTGCTATTTTATAAATAATGTTTATTAGGTACAGTAAGAATAATACAATTTTCTTTCTATTTTTCATCTGTTTTGCTTCAATAAAAAACAGATTTTCAAATTTAATTCTGATTAACGTATTTTCATTAATTTGTTACAAGTTTTATTACTAAATCTTCCGCATTTATTAGTGATTTAACAAAGCTATTGTACTACAAACCTAAACAAAACTTGTTTTTCGACACTGAATTTTGTGTTTTACATTGGATATCTTTTTTTCTTTTTCCTGTTTAGCCTCCTGTAACAATAGTTTAGATAATACTTCAGAGGATGATATGTATGAGTGTAAATGAAGTGTAGTCTTGTACATTCTCAGTTCGACCATTTCTGAGATGTGTGGTTAATTGAAACCCAACCACCACAGAACACCGGTATCCATGATCTAGTATTCAAATCCGTGTAAAAATAACTGGCTTTACTAGGACTTGAACGCTGGAACTCTCGACTTCCAAATCAGCTGATTTGGGAAGACGCATTTCACCACTAGACCAACCCGGTGGGTTACGTTGGATATCTTAAAACTAGTTAAGTTTCAGTTCTGGGACCTGTTTTATCCTACTTCCCAGCAAAAATAAGAAACCACCAACTTTACTGCTTAATTTGAGTCCCAAAAATTACAGTAGGGCTTATTATTATTAGAAGAGCTGAAATCCGGGCAATATCTTTTGCTAGCCGTAACTTCAAAGCAAACTATTTCCAGACCTATGTTTATATGAAAATTTTTCATTATTTTCACCAGTAGAGCATGTCCTGAAAGTTTTTCCATTTCTTCATGGGACACCTGCATAAAGCACTTACTATCAATCTCATTTATTATTTGTCGTTTGTAATAAATTAAACGTAGTAAGTAAATGTCATACAACTGAATGAAGTGAATATATAACAGTTTAAGAATTTTCTAAGCCAAATAGGCATATCTCAGTTTTATTTTCAAATTTTTAACAACTTAACCTTTTTAAGGTAACAGTGTAAATGTTAATTAATAAATTATTACACAAGAAAAGATCTTACATAACTTAAAAACAATGTATTTTGAGATACGCCATTTTGGCTTATTTTAAATTGTTGGTATAAGACTCCAGTCCTCAAACCCAGTGTACATTAGAAATATTGGTCAGAGGGTGAAAAAGGTTGAAAATCCCTGTCTTAAGACTGTTTTTTTTTATATAAACAAATATACCTACCTACACTTTGTTTTATTTCTGGATCACGCTCATGAGTTAATTACACATTAACATATCCACTATACCATTATAACTTGTTCAGACAGACCTCAACAATATATTGAGGAAGAAATACCTCCTGAAGACAAAGGGAAAGGTTAATTCTCTCACCTTTCAGATGTACCTTAAAATTGTCACAAAAATAAAAACATTTGTTTTTTAAAAATTTTAATACAAACAAATATTTAACAAACTTGTTCATTACAGAAATTATTTCTATGTTTTAATAATATTAATAATTTCTTTTTTAATTTTACATAAGTCAGACTTTAATATTAAGAGAGATAGGTACTTTAATAGAAGATGGCTTATTAGAGTCAGCAGAAGATGAAGATGACGATGATGATGAGGTTGATGATGATGAAGATGATGACGATGATGAACTTGAGGAAACTGAAGATGATGAACTTGAAGAAGAAGATGATGATGATGATGACGATGAATCATCTGAATCATAATGCTTGCTTCTAGATTTTTTTGTAGTCGATTTCTTTTTCTTCGTTTTACTTTTCTTCACAGAATTTCTTGTAGTGTTTGACTGAGAGTGACTGAAAAATGTGCAACACATTATTACATTACTTCATTTCGTAAATATATTTATACACACATTTTCATTATATAACTGTATTTATTCTGTAACAAAGTTTCATTATATATAAGAATCTATGTATCACTAACAAACAAAATCACAGTTAAAAAATAAATATACAATCAATCACTATACTGCAATACACACAAGTAGTGTGCGCTACTTACACCAACTTGTTGAAATCAAGGTGACAGGTGACTCACCAAATAATCTATTAGTTAAAAGTTTTGATTATATTGATTTTTTATGCCATAATAACAGCTGTTGTACAACTTCATTCTAATTTTCAAAGAAATATAGTCCAATAATTATCTGAGACAAGACAGCACATTAAACGACTACAGTTGTTTGGGAATTATGTCACCTCAAGAAATGAAAATATTCCATGACCTACACAATCTCCGTATTTTAATGTGTGTGACTACTTTTTGCAGGGCTTTTTGAAAAGTACAGTCTAGACTACTAAACCTCTAAGTATTGATGAATTTAAAAAGAACATCAGTGAAGAGGTCACAAACATTACAGTTATGAGAAATTTCAGCAAGAGACTTCAAGAAAGCACACTCACAAAAAAAGGTGGACGTTTGAGAGAAAAATTTTTAAAGTATCATTATTATAAAGTAGTTTGAAATGCGATTTCAAAAGACAAAAAAAATAACAAGCCTGATACCATTTCAACATATAAAAGCAGTAGGCAAGGTATGAGCTAACAAACAAACATTTAAAGAACAATCTCAATAAAGTTTCCACCTATTCCCATCTTATATACCATGTAGCTTGTTACTCCTGCAAAACAGAATCAAATATGGTCCAATTCTCAATGTAAGTGAAATATGAATCTTGCTTATAAAATTTTTCTACAGTATTTAGCTACTGAAATCCTCTCAATTAAATGCCCATGGAAAACAAAAATTAGACACAGCCAAATTTATAAAACCAATTCTTGTCTTCAGCCCAAACTCAAAACATAATTTGAACATGGTCATCATTAATTGCAATAATTTCAGGTTTAAGTTTCCACCGGCACCAAATTTAAGCTCTCAATTCAGATATCTTTGTCTAGGTAGTCTATTAAATTATTAATGAATAATAAAGTACAACAGAGGTTACAATAGCCCTGTTTAATTTTGCTTTTGATCCTACTCTTCTATTCTGCTTTCTGCATACCACACCACTGAATGCTTACAAAGTTCTAAACTTGCTCTAAGCTTACAAATACATTCATAAACTTAATTACTAACTAATAAAATTCCTATTTCTGACAATTTATAAAATGGCACATTCCTATCAACGATACTATTAAAAACCACTTGAGAATCCATAAAAAAGAAACTATAAACTTTTTGTTTCTCCCTGAAATTTTAACTTAACTATATTATAGAGATTGAATATATTATCTACACTGGAATACCTTTCCTGAATTCTACTATGTAGTATAATATTACATGAAGTTAATTTTTATAAAATTTAACACAAATTATTTTATTAATAAACACTGGAAAACTAATTATTCAAATTTAAAGATAATAATGATCAAATTATAATTAACCAACTACGTTACAGAAATGACTTACTGCTCATTAGACTTTTCTATAGCTGATTCAACTGCATTAAATAATTTCAATCGTTTATTTAATTGTGATGTGCGAGATGATCGATGAAGAAACTTTCGTTTACCTTTACATTCATATGTCCAATGGCCATATTCAAGACACTTCTGGCAGCGGACTCCTTGAGGATATGCACCACTAAAATCATATGATATAAAAATTATAGTCAATATTTTGTAACAAATCAACAACAGCACAAAGTACAAATATAATACCATATTCTATAAGATACAAGCTTTAGAATCTACAAGCTAAAATAGAAATCTCAAATAAGAATAGTGCAAAATACAGATTAATAAAAGGTGATAAAAAAAATGAGAATTTTTTTTAATTCTGCATGCTATGTCTTTTCAATTGAGTTTGTATTTCTCCCCCCCCCCCTCATGATTGCTGCTCTACCTATAATGTATTTCAATATTTTCAGCCATATTATATATTAGTTCAAATACGGCAGCCGAGTAATTATGAGTGGCAATTTTATATGAAAATGACATAACAAAGGATTTACATTAAAAATGGAATAAAATGAAGTCAAGTAATGAAGATGATACTAAGTTTTTAGCGATGATGTTATGTTAACACGAAGGTAATTGTCAACACCAAGGATTGGTCATAATGGTTTAGATGACCATGAAGACAAAAAAAGAATTAAACATCCTAATACATAAATAACCAATGAAAATTATCAACAAAATAAAGGAAATCAGTTATCATCAAATCAAAATTAGAGAAATTGCTGAAAATTGGTTATGAAACAAGTAACAGTAAAAATTGTTTGATTTTCAACAAAAGCGACATCAAAAAATAATTGTTAGCCGGCATCAATGATGACAAAGAATTACTAAAATGTTTCATAACAGGTGACAAAACATGGGTTTACAGTTATGATGTTGGAACAATGGTTCAATTATCCTGATTGAAACAACTTGAAGAACAGTGTCCAAAAAGAGCACGCCCATTTACTGTTTTATAAATTACAACTGCGTCGCCTTCCATTATGAATTCTTAATACAAGCTTGTACAGTCAACAATCAACTTAGCAGTTTTACAAAGGTTACGAGAGGAAGTCTGAAAAAACAAATGCACGCAGACAATTCTTGGATTTTGCACCATGATAACTTTTGAAAATTAATTTGCGTTTATTTATCCAAAAATAACACATATCAATGTGCTATGAAATTCTCCAATGTAACTTTACTTGTTCCCACTAATTAAAAGTATGATTGCAACGACAGACACTATAGTCAGTCAAATTAATGCAGCAGATATAAATGTGAATTCAACATGTATGAATAAGAACTCGGTAGTTTAGCCGGTACTTACGTATTAACGCCACCGCAGCTACAGCTTTATTTAAAAACAAAGTAGTCAATCGGATTTCAGTGGAAAATGGGCTGATATAGAGTTTAACATAGACTCAAAACAGTCTATTAATTTTAATAAATGGTTATTTATATTTATTTATTTTATAAATATAATTTAACCAAACTTAACCTACGCTCGCTAACCTTGACTAATTAACAGGATTATTTAAATAAATAATTTCTGAATTTATTAAATAAATACTCAAAAAATTACGGTGGTTTTTCTGATAACGGTTTTAGCAAAATCGTTTTTATTTTATTTCAATAATGAACTTCCTAACTTGAAAAAAATATTAAATGCTGTGAATACACATTCTGAACTGCCAAGTACTGCATTACATCATGTTTTAAAATAATGAATTTTCATTTCATGTTCAAAAAAAATAATAATTACAATCATTGTTCAAACAAATTGAATATGTTGCCTACATATTATTTCATGGCATAGGGAATATTTTAAAAAATAGCATTAATGTATATTATTGCGTTAATAGCATTATTAACTTAAAATTAATGTAGGAAATAAAAATTGGTTTCTGAATGGTGGTTTATTATCTATCCACAATGTTTCTCTCAGATCTTTCCACGATGAAATAAATGCTGAGAATTTTATGCAGCGTTTTAAAAAAATTGTTGCTGAAAGATGCATCACATTAATGATTATGTACCGTACAACTGTGCCTGAAAACTGAATAAATTCCGAACATTTCAACCTGAAATTTGGAAAATGCCAAATGATTAAAACTGCTTACACCAAAGGCATGTTAAAAGTAAAACTTTTAAAAATAGTAAAATCAGTTAAACAAAAATATATTGATAATTAAGTAGATGAAATCACAAAATTGTGTCATGTTGAATCTTCCTCCATACCATTGCAATTTTAACCTGATAGAATTGATAAGGGCACAAATCAAAGGCTACATTGGTAGTAATAATACAAAAAGTTAGATGATGTAAAAGATTTATTGATAGAAGACATTAATAGAGTAGATGCAAATGCTTGGAAAAATTGCATTCAACATGTCATTAAAAATGAGAAAAAGCTTGGGAGCGAACAGACAGTTTGTGTGAAAATATTACTGCAGCTGTAGTGAAACAATGACAGAAGCTTATTGAAGAAATGCATTGAGGTAGTAAATATTTTTTTCTGTTTTACTTGATGAAAATTTAATACAGTAGTAACATAGTTTCTTAAAATTGTTATTTTTAAGGTAATATCATTTCAAGGTAATTTTTTTCATTTCAAGTTATTTCATGAGAGGTGTTTTTTTTCTTGGATGGGCTGTGCTTAATTAAATTAAATTCATTATAAGTGAACATATGGCTAAACCAAAAAAATGCTTTCAAAAATCCTCAAAAATTGTTTTGAGGATTGGAAAAATGCTGATACAAGTACGTGACATCTCTAGGGTATTACTTTGAAGGAGGACAATATAACATAAACATACTTAAGAGAAATATAAAAAACAAAAAAATGAGAAACTAACAATATTACAGGGCTATATTGCAGAATACAAAATATGAAGATAATTTATTCAGACATCATATAAATTTCACAATAAAGTTTTCTAAAATTTGAAGAATTTTAAAAAATATCTCTTCATTTGGATAACACTACTGCCACATATATTTAACCAAGTATGAATCTATCATCGCTCAGCTTGTTCCAATGTTTTCAATGTTTCTTGTTCTGATTTTTGGTCTTCGCCCACATACTTCCAACTGTTTGAGTATGGGCTCAGGTTTGCGGATCAACAAAATGTAATGTGTGATTCACTGTCTGGTATAGGTAATTATGCCTGAGAACACAAACACGGCCCCTTCATCTGACAAAATAACCCCTGGTGCAATATATTGTCAGATGATTGGCAACAAACTTTCTGCAGATCAACCTGGCACTGCTACAAAAAAACAATTTCTTGTTTCTTAGCAAATTCTGCCAAATACCCACTGATCAGGCAATACCCATCCACTATACTTTCTCTTGGTGAAACAGGTTTAGTCAATTTTGATGTGCGTATTAGGTCCACCAATCACATTTTTTGTAAACTGACTGCACACTTCACTCATATAACTGTTCCAACTGATGCATGTGTTGTGGCTAGTTCTTCTTGACAGAATCTGACCAAAGTGTATTCTTTATTCAAGTTGTAAATGAATAACATGAGTCCAAAAAACTAGCCATGATTTGATGAGCCTTGTTCCATGTCTCAACCATTTAGACTCCAAAAAGTCTTTTCTGTACAAACCCAATGCACTTTACCTCGAGTGTATAATTTTATTTTGTGCCCATTCATAAGCATAGATTGTGTAGAACACCTTTGTTTTGCAAGAACTGAATAGCAATTTCATTATTGTGATGTGATCAATCAATTGCAGTAAATTCATTTTAGCAAATAAAAATTATGTTTTTGTGAAAATAACATGTGAAATGAAGGTTTCAATTCAATTAATGATTTCTGAGGAATGGAATGTTGTACTCAATACACTTTTAAAGCTATCCAGTTGTAAACAAACTGCATGGTGTTATAATAGATTGTATTGAAAGTATGCATACACATTATATTTTTTATGTTTGATTTATGATCTGAAACCTAAATATGTTGATTTATGGTTGATGATAAAAAATTATATAAATATCGGTGAGGACTAATAAATTAAACCACCTTACATTAACACAATTGCACACTAAATTTTTAGTTAGATTTTATTACAATTAAATCTCATTACTACAAAATCAAGAGTTAGGATAGCTCTTATGTCGAATACTATAAAGAAATTAATTACAGCACAGTGGCAGCAGTAATGGCACACCATGCAGCTATGATGTAATTCCATCCCACACCAAGTAATGTTTACACTATTCCCAACAAAATGCGAATACTGCCACTTTAGAGAAAAATCCACTTTTTCCGCAGTGGTACTATTTGTAATATAAGTATTTATTTCCCTTCGAGATAAACTAACATATTAAATCCACCAGAAAAAATTTAAAAAATAATTACTTAAAAATCCTTTCATACAAAACATCCATCCATTTTACAATTAAAATATCTCTAAAACCATACAGAACAAATAAAAACATCAATGTATATAACAAAATTAAATGAAGAATAAATTATTTTCAGCCATTTTAAATTGATTAACACCTTTAAACATTTATTATTTAAACAATAAGTCCAGTTTAAACTACGCTATCACTTCGGTTTAGATTGAGGTTATATGGCGTCTTTTTGTTTAGTAGTAGTAACTTTATATATACCTTATGACCTTGGCGTTTTTAAAAAACGGGATTCAGAGTTCAAAGCTATCCATAAAAATACATCTTACATCTTTGTTACATTTATGTCGTTCTATTGTTCGGGTTGAACTATGAGAGGTAGGAAGAATTAAATATTCCGAAATGTAAGTTCACATCGTAAGAAAGGTTACGTGGTTTCCACATCACATTCAAATGATTTTAGTTATTTACTAGATAAAGTTTTTCCTTTACGTACATTTGTTTGTATTATTTGTCGTAAATACGATAAAAAACATAATAGTAATTACACAATTATTTCACACACAATCAATCAACATAAAAAAAAGTTCAACCAAAGACGCGAGAAATAAATGTTTAGTACTACAAACGTAGGATAACTTAACATATCCTAACCGCGATACTAAAAACAATCAAAACTACGCGATCCAAAATTCAATATTCAACAAGATATATACTTGATGAAAAATGTGAAAACAAACAAATACCAAATAAATGGTACACATTTAAGACATCTTTACATGACTAGGTTCCCGTATCCAGATGCCTTCCCAGTTAATGGTGCTTATAAGAACATGCATTAATCTTCATTGCAGAATATTAGTTTAAAACTCAATAACAAACATATCGAAATTAATTTACCTTTTCTGTACTGACGCCTGTCCAACGGTCATTTTAAAGTTAACTCTAACTCACATAACATAACCAAAACAACGTTGGAAATCGAAAAGTGTAAACATTCACAGCCTCTACAATTGTCGTACGAAATAATAGTTAATCATGTTTCATATCCCTTTCTATTAGTATGATGTAATCAAAATACAATACTTCTATATTGATTTCCAGCATAGTTTCTTAATACGCGTTACGGAATGCGCAAGGTAAAAACACAACCGCGAAGATAAGAGCTAGTGTAAGTAGGAACACTATTTACATATAGTGTAAATACAGTAAAAATACGTATAATAGTTGTTTACTTAATCAGTTTTTGTTTTAAATCTGTAACTTCAAACCATAACGAAAAGTTCTTAAACACCAATACGGCATTCCTTTGTAGCTAATTCATGTGAATTTTTAAACTCGTCTTTTGTGCGCGGTACATTTAATTTGTAGCTTATCAAACGATTCATCACGAAGGATAACATTTTTTCCAATAATATTGGACGACATCTTCTGATTTTTCATTCGAAATGCTGTAAGATTCAAGCTGCAAATCCCGGTCAGGCTTATCATTTTGACACGCTACAAAATTGACCTATCGTATAAAATTACTATTTAAATAAATATTTAAAAACAAATATTTCTTAAGTTTTGATTTAATAAATTTTTGGTCGCCTATCAGTTGGTGGCCTAAAAAATTGAACGTAACTGTAACAAATTACAATAGCTTTAAGCATTTATTAATATTTAACATTATATAAAAAGGAAGAGATTTTTTTATTCGGGATAAACAAAAAACTACCAGATCAATCGCAACCAAAATTTTACCCATGTTCCATGGCAGAACTGAGAAGGTTTGATCATGTCGAAAAATCTGAAAAAACAATAAAAGAATATTTTTTTTTAGTTCGTCATTTTTACCCCCCCCCCCCTGCCTATAACCGCAACGCAAATAAGCATAAACACAGCTCTAGGGATGCCATCGTCTCAAGCTACCTCGTCGAGAACCATAGTTCTTCCAGTTAGCCGGGACTCGGTCTTTAAGTTCTGGGCCATGCCTTTAATGAGGGGATCCCAAAGGAATCTCCCATCGGGACTACGGTCTTAATTTACCCTCCCCCCCAAAACGAAGTTCCAAGAAAATCCCAGGGGAGTCCGCACCCAATCGTCGACAGTGGGACATCTAAGCGACCTGCCCCTCCTGGACGGGACTGCCCCATCAAAGGTTTTCTCCAAGACACAGGCGACGGGTCTCATTTGTCGGAGGAGCTGGCCTGTAGCCACCTCCCCCCTTCCCAAAAAAAAAAGTGACCCCGAATATTACACAGGGAACACTTTTCCTCTGCGGGACGATCCGCTAGATGTCCCGCAACCCCACAGTTGAAACAATGACCTCATTTATCGGGATCGTTGCAGGACGCAGCCGATCCCCCAGCACCAATAACAACGTTCCTACGCGAACCTCCTCAGCAGAACTAGGCCTAGGCAAGACACTCACCCAACGCAAATGCGGCCGTTCTTCAGCAGTTTTTCAGCCAGCAGCGGAGAAATCGCCACCGTTGCCACTTTCATATCCCCAAACGAGGGCCGTAGGAAGACGACATCAATCGTATCTGATTCCCCCGCCGTCTTCTATATAGCACGCACAAGTTCCTCCTCGGAGGTAAGGGCGTCGACATCCTTAACCAACAGAGGAACTCGCCGAACGCTCCTACCTGCAGTAGCTGTAGTTCCCTCCACTTTGTCCATTATTTGTCCTCAGCTGTGTCTCCAGTATCCTGGATCCTGATGTGGAGGTCCTCACCATGACCCCCTTCTTGCAGAGAGAATACTAGCCTCGTCCGGCGACACGGTGTCCTTCACTTAACGAAGGAGGTCCGCATATGTGCGACCCGCCGCCTTTACAACCACTGACGCAGTTGGGGGACCTGCTGGCTTTCTCACTGGGACCCGACTCCCACTGGCCACCAACGGAGACACCTCTATATGCACCCGCAGCTGATTTGAATGTCTGCGCGCCATATATTCGGTAATCTGTAGATGAAGCCCCATCTTCCCTTGGGCCCACAAAAACAGACATTCGAGTTCTCGGCCAGAACTGTCATCACAAAATTCATCCCACCAACATTAACAGCTCCACCCGCCAAATCCATGGCACGAGTACTGCCGACCACCAGCGAGCCCGTCCGAAGCAACTGCCCGGCCCAGGGTATCAACTGCAATAACTTCGAATGTGACCACCCATCCGCATCCCATGCCAGGTCGACCACCCAAGCCAACCATCGATGCCACAGACATCCTCAATCACAGCAGTGAAAGTAAATACCTCCTTGGGCCACAGCTGGATCATCAATTGGGGCAGGTCACCATCATCCACCCAATTATCAAGGACCTGCTGTACCTCAATGCGAGGCTGGACACCACTGCCCTCCATCTGCGTAGCCACATCAGATATGACAAAATATGTTTGGGTGGCTTCCTCCACCACATCAAAAGTCTTCACTGGTACTTGCGTAGCCCCAGCAGGCTGAGCCTCCAGAACGTCACGGAACATTTCCACCATTCCAGCTAACCCGTCCATATTCCGTGAGCAATCTTTTATCTCAGTCTTAGTGTCAGCATACTTGCGGATCAAGTTGCTTATCTCATTAACGCATTGAAGAAGACAAGGCAAGACACTTTTCCCTCTTAACCCTTCTCGCCATAGCTTCACTTCTATAGAGACCGCCTTCGCCACCAACTCCATTGAAGTCGACCTCTTAGTCACAGAAGAGCCTACAACTGCCGGTCGAGGCTTCTTTTGTTCCTCCGCTGTTGGGAGGAAAAGCCGCAACCGCCTCTTAGATGTTTTCCCCACCGGTAAATATTCCATCTCCTCGCAGGCAGAAACCTCCGGAAGAGGGGAAAAATCAACATCACACTCGCTGATGACATTGTTGTCCCTTAATTCTATGTACAGAGCTTCAGCTCGTTTCTGGTGATGCCCAGACACATCCACCTGCACGGATTTCCTCCTCGAAGCCTCCATTTGCCTAGCGACTGTCCGCCGGTGTGACTCACGGTCAGCACTAGCCGCACTGTCGGTACCACTTTCCCCTGAGAAACTGTTGCGGACAACCCTAACACTCTGCGTCCTACCGGATCGTTGCCTCCCTACTGGGGTAAACGCCCTCTCAATGGGCCGGGGCGTACCCCCGGACCTTTCGGGTTCAGTCATGAGGTCACTAACAACAGAAAAAAATTGAGTAAATTTAAAAGACTTCTCTAAGTCCGATAATTCGATTAAGTAAATTCTATAGCTTGAATGTAAACAACCGATGTAAACAGCTGTAGTTGCCAAGTAAACAACCCCTGACAACCGTAGGCTACTAATATAAAAACAAAAATGAAGAGATTAATTAATATAATAAGAAACGAAAAAGAAATAAACATAAACAGAACGACCAACTAATGTCAATTAGAATGAAAACTAATTGAAAATAAGTCCATTAGTAATAAAATTAGTCCGCAAGGTGTGCTAATCAATGCGACGCTAACTTAAATGAACTAATTGACGCAAAACGAAAGAAAATTTAACGAAACTAACAGAATAATATAAACAACCAACAACACAAATAAGTGACGAAACATAGAAGACAAACTCAACAAAATTCGAAAACAGAGAACGCTGACGAACATGTCTGTGCTGAATCACAGAAAAGAAAAATAATGACTTTAAAAATATAATGCTTTACTGTCTCCATACGTAGTGTGTTGACTCTCCACTAGATAGCGGATAGGTTGTGTCTGTTAACAACTGTTTACGTAGTATATTGGCTCTCCGATAGGTGGCGGACATGTTACGCTAAATTCAATAATTGTTAATTGTTGAATAGCAGACAATTTTTATCCCTTTCTTTGATATACGTAGATTAATTCTCAGGCAATGTTATATATTAGATAAGCGATAAATATTTGCTTAATCAAATTTATAAAATTAAAACATCATAACAAGTAAATAAAAATACATATATCGATAAAAATAACCTACGCTTAGAAATTAAATATAATCTGTAAATTAATTGACAACGGACTCTAGCGGGAGAGAGCGTAAAGTAAATCTTTGCTTTTAGCGTGGATGTATCCGTTTGCAGCCAACCGGCGCATCACCATTGGTCCGCTGTGCTCCAATAGCAGCTAAAATAAAAAACTGATGTGGAGACAACATAACTTCCTTGTACGCTTATTAAATTACATATACATTTTTACTTCCTTGTACGAAATAAAGGAAGTATTTGATCGCAAAAATGTCGGTTTTCAGATTTTAACGGAAATATTCATTTTGGCCATATTTGAATTCATTTTGACTAGTTTCGGCGTGATGTCTCTGCACGTACGTAAACATGTATTTACGTATCTTACATAACTCAAAAACGATTAGCCGTAGGATGTTGAAATTTTGGATTTAGGACTGCGAGGTCGGCAGTTATCGGGCCATCTTGCCGGTAATCGGCAAATTGCTTGAAAAGATGGTTAGCTTGAACAGCTCTGGGAAAGCATTGAGGTGAACTGTTTTCTAAATCGAGGCCAGTATGGCTTTACAAAAGGGGTTGGCATGGATGATTGCATCTTAAATGCTATTGCCGAGGTGGAAAACGCCGACTGTAAATATGTTTTGGCAATTTTTATAGACATAGAAGCAGCATTTTCTTCCTTGTGTTAAAGTTCTATCCTCTATGAGTTGGAACGCCGCAATGTTCCCGTAGCCCTGCAGGCCGCGGTACGTGACTATTTCTCTAAGCGTACGGCTCTGTTTAAGGATGCCCACCTAGTTGTGGAAAAATCCATTACTTGGGGAAGCCCACAGGGTTCCGTTCTCGGTCCCCTGCTGTGGAACCTGGTATTCAACGGATTTCTGGAATTGATATTTCCAGAAGGGGTCAGGGCCCAGGCTTTCGCCGGTGACTGTCTCCTTTTAGTTTGTGGTAATTCACGAACACAGCGAGAAGAAGGGAGCAGGCGGCTTTGTCAACCGCAGAGTGTTGGATGGTCATTCAAAATTTAAAGACTTCTGTACCCAAGATGAAGTAATGCTTCTCAAGGGTGCAGAAAAATTATCGTACAGTAGTAACCTCCGTATTAAGTATAAAGGCTATGTAATCAGCCGAGTTAAGAGTTCATAAATACCTAGGTTTTTTGTTTGATGAAAAGTTGTTTTTTAGCAACTACATTAGGCAAGTAGCGGCGGACGCCGTCTCAGTGATGTACAAAGTTAGGAGAATTGCTTGGAATGACTATGGGTTATCGGGTCATCAAGTGTACATGATGTACCGAAGTGTCTTCGAAAGCATGACCTCTTATGCAGCGCCCGTTTGGGCGCATAGGTTGGATATGAATAGCACTTCTCAAAATTTAAGGAGTGCCCACCACAGAAATTTAATTGTATACACTGGTGTTTTTAAAACAACCACCTATGAGGCTACCTCTGTATTGGGAAAGGCTCTCCCAATCGATTTAACGACGAAAGTTCGTGCAGCCATGTGGAGATTGCGAAGAGGCCAGGAAATCGAGGTATATGGGATGCGGTTTCGAGCAGAGCCAGTACCGTAGCAGAACGGTGATCACGATGTACTGGATCTAAATTTCGTTCAGTTACTTATCTCCCGCCTGCGGAAGAAGCTGCAGAGCCTCGCGATGGAAGCATGGCAGCTGAAATGCGGCATCACGACTAATGGAAGATCCTTGTATAAGTTTATAGAGGATTTTGAGGGGATGGTATGCCTCGAGCTCATTTTTAATGGCAATAGGTGCCCGGGTGCTCACCAACCACGCTAACTTGAAGCAATATCTGTTTTGGTTCTGCTTGGCAGCTGATGAACTGTGCATCTGTAGGGAGGTCCAGTCAAATGAACACCTGATGTTTGACTACCCGCTCATTGGTCAGTCACAAGCGGTGAGTCAATGTGACGACAACTGCATTGTTGGACCGTGTGGGAGTTCCTAGATGCAGTTGCTTTCTTCAACCGACATCTGTAGTTTGCTTAAGGGAAAGACTCTTACCACATTGCCATGGAAAACTAACCCTGAATATGGCTCCAAGCACTATAAAATGATCGATAGGTACTTGCTGACATTCAGTGACCTAGGCGTGGCAGTGAATTGCTGCCTAGATGAAATAAATTTTATTATGGATGTCATATATATTTTTAGTATTAATTAATGTTAGGCATTACAATCATTTGATGACAAGCTTACTTTTTAATCACATGGATCAAAACTTGTACATATTAGAAATCCTTTATTATCACTAAGAATGTTATGAAAGAAAAAAATTGAATATAATATTAACAATTTGATATTCTAAAAAGTTACAACAATGTTTTTAACAAGGATTGTAATTTGTGGTATAAAAAAGTTTATAGGCATAATATAAATGTTTGTTTATAACATTTAACAATTGTAAATAACAAATAATTATATTGTTTCAATTATTATATATACACACATATTCACAATAGAAATGCATTTTCAAATTATTATCTTTATTAACTTTAGTGAAAATATACCAAAACAGATTAAATGCATGCATTAGATTAACTGACATAATCATTAAGACTACCCACCATTATAAAAGGCATGACTGTATTTGTTATGCAACATGACAAATATGGTCATGCCTTTTAACATGTCATCATGATAAAAATTCATACATCCAAGAAACTTGCCAAAAAATTGAGGAGCTGCATGGGAATAATGAAATGCAGTCCAAGTTCAAAGAAACATGGAAACTTATGAACACCTTCAAACCAAAATCTCAGGTTTGAAATAAAGAAATAGAGAGACAGGTCACCAGGCCTACATAGCATCACAGTGGAAATGATCAATGCATCAGGTGTACTGGGTGTTACGACTATCCACCAGACTTGCAAATTCATACAACTAAGTGGCAAATAGCCTGATGAATGGGCAACCTTGGTATTCATACCTCTACATAAAATAGCAGCGCTGCAAAAATTATAGAACTGTTTCTCTGATTTCATATAAAAGTAAAATTTTTCTGTATATCTGCATGAATATCTATGATAATATCTGGACAGAGAAATTCCTGCAGAGCAAGTAGGATACATCAAAGAAAAGAATATGAGTAGCAAATTCTAAATATTAGGCAGTTGATAAAGAAAACCAGAGAGTTCAATACTCTTCTTGTAATATGCTTCCTAGATTATGCTAAGTCCTTCAACTCAGTCAGATCGAAAGATCTGTGCCAAGTATTGAAGGAGATAGGCAATCCTGATTATCTTGGTACCCTCATTCGGAATCTATCTGTTAAGAACAGCACAGTGGTTAGACTGATGAATGAC
Source organism: Lycorma delicatula (assembly GCF_047948215.1). Lineage (NCBI taxonomy): Eukaryota > Metazoa > Arthropoda > Insecta > Hemiptera > Fulgoridae > Lycorma > Lycorma delicatula. Next base: position 346,223,713 of record NC_134455.1, on the reverse strand, counting down.
ACGACAGAGCCCTTTTACCTGTTGAGAGGAGTACGAGAGGGATGTATTCTATCTTCGATCTCATTCAACATTTACAGGGAATATATAATTTGGTAGAGCCAAATATATATATATATTTTGTTTTATATATAAAACAAATGTTTTGTTTTGTTTTATATATATTTATTTTTTATAATATATATTTTGGTAGAGCCTGAAAAACTGGCATAGCAGTATACAAATAGGAGATCGGCACATAACATAACCAACTTAAGGTTTGTTGGCTATACGACCCTGTTTGCAGGTTCTGAAATTGAAATGAAGGTGCTTCTTGACTGAATTCAGTAACAAAGTGAGGTGCTAGGACTGAAATTAAACACTGGAAAAACAAAAGTAACTACTGTGGACAGAACAACGATCTTCCAGTCAGTGATGAGCTGTTTTTTTTTCGAAAAGGTGGACCGTTTCATATATTTAGGATCCACAATAAATAAAAATTGGGGCTCATAGGCTGAAATACGAATAATTATCTTGGCGTAGGAGGCGCTTACAAAGTTGACAGCTATTTCGAAAGATAGGACAATCACGAGGAACACAAAGTTGAGAGTGCTTCAGGTACTAGCCTTTTCAGCAGTCATGTACGGCATTGAGATCTGGGCCATCAAGGTGGAAGACTGTTTGAGAATTGATACATTCGCAACGTGGGCCTACAGAAGAATGCTCCACGTTGCATGTACGAAAAAGAGGATGAACAATTTGATTATAAATTTGCTGGATATATAGAGGATGTTGTCCACAATATACTTCAAGAGCATCCTCTGCTTTTTCAGCCATGTAGTCTGTAGGCCCGGCAAAAATCTTAAGAAGCTAGTCAGTCATACAGGGAAAAATCGAGGGCAGCGGTTCACACGGAAGACTGCTGAAAAGATGGCTGGACCAAATTGTAGAGGCGTCTGAAGAAACACTAGACACACTGTCGAATGACAGGTAGCTGTGAGCTGTTGCAAGAAACTGTCAGCAAATTATGAGTCGGGTCACTAGCTCTCAAATATGCGAGGAAAGATCACTGATGATGATATTTGTCACCTGCCAGTTACTTTACATACTAATGTTGTTTAAAGAACATAAAAAAATAATAAACATTTCCTAATTTATAACAGTGTTTACATTAAGCTATTCTAAAGAATAAATTCATTTATCAACTTTTGTGGGCAAGATGGAACTTATCTTAAATACTTAACTATATAATTTATTGATTTTAAAGAATAAAAATTTTGAAATGAAAAATCTAACCAAATTTTATAATAAAATATTTTTAAAAAATTAATTTTACAATGTTTTCATTCATCTTAGCAATTCAAGCGTCACTGAGGGTAGCAACAACAGTGAATAAAAATGTTTTGAAGTAATTTTTTTTACACTTTATTATAAAATTGCATTCCGTTTGTCTCTGCAAAAGTTTATATTTTTAAATTTATGTAATCACAATCTGTCTTAGGCAAAAGCATGGCAAATTAAAATGTTCCATTTCTCATCATTTAGTATATTATTTACTTATTCTTAAACTGAAATCTTATTAAACCATAATAATCTAATTTATTTCTGTACAATGGTAAAGTATAACCCTGTACTGTACGTACATAACATGATTCACAGGCATAACACTTAAAGTGTTAAAAATATTTTTATAATGAACATTCAAAGCCTGCATTATAATAATCTTGAATTAGATTGTATGTGGAAAATGTAATTAGTTTCACAGTGTGTTCATAAACAATGGTAGGGTTTCAAACAGTCATAGTTTTGGAATAAAGTGTGACAGAGACATGAAGAGAAACTGTCTTAAGTTTTTGATATGTGAACAAGTTCTAGCACCATTGCAAGCATGTTGAGTTAGAAAGTTAATATACATGAAGCTCATAGTCATCATTACTATGATGCAGAGGAAGGCTCAATTTATTTTCTGGCTTGCTAACTTGATCTGATTTCACTTGTTTGGCGTGAATACAATTATCTGTTCAATGAAGGGCTATCACACAAAAATAACACTTGATAGGGCAAATGACTCAGAGAAATGGATGGTCTATTGGAGCAGTCACAATCAGTATGACCTTCACTGTCTAATGAGACTATTCAAGTCACGTAAACAAGTTATTTGCATAGACCAAAAAAATTAAAACAGAGGTATTCTGTACAATTAGATATTCCAAAAACAACTGCTCACAACATTTAAAAAGAATGATTGCACTTCATCAGTTATAAAATTCAGATATTGCATGAAATTTATCCATAAGACAAAATAATTTGAATTGGCTACAGACATTCTGGAGTGGTTAGATTATGATGGGGAATCTTTAAATAAGTTAATTTCAACAATGAAGTTTTTTTTACTATCCTTTTTTAACCACACAAGTCAACCGGTAACTGCAACAATGAAGCTAAATTTCAGAATGATTACACCGGCATCATTTTTAAATACAGAGTATTGAAGCTCCACATGTCATTATGGAATATCAACATGATGGGCCAGAAGTTATATACATGATTCACAATTGGATGAAATAGAGTTATTGGTCCCTTCTTTTTTGCTGGAAAAAACTAAGGGGAAATAACTTCCTGGATACACATTGTCCCAAATACAGGTAATTCCATTTTCCAGTTAAACAGAGCTTCTTCATGTTTTTCCACATTTGTATAGAATTACCTAAACAAAGTATTTGATGAGTTGGGCAATAAAGGTGGATTATGAAGTCTCCCCAGCTTTCAGATCTTATCCTTATGAATTTTTATTTGTGGGACTGGATACACATGTATTCTGTTCAAATAATAAATTTAAACCATTTAAAAGTATGGATTGAATGAGTGATTGATCTTGTTTTATCTCACACCAGTTGTTCTTTGACATTTATGGCAAGAGATTGAGTATCATCTAGATCTCTGCAGAGCAACCAAAGGAGTGGATATTGAAATCTATAACAAGTAAGATTCTGGGAGAGTCTCCTTAATTTTGATGTATACTTCACGTTTCTGTCATACTTTGTTCCAAAACTATGACTGTTTAAATTCCACCATTATTTTACAGACACTCTGTAATTGTGGTGAGCTTGGAAATTCTTTTCAAAAGAAAGCTATTCATGTTTTTAAGATCCTGATCCCTGTTTTATACCTATTCCAGAGCGTCGTACAATACAACATTATTACATGCTCAGTGGCTTCTTCTTTAAAAAAGTAATTTTATCCATTGCATTATATAAAATTTTGTTGATACTATTTTATCTTTAAAATATACTCTCCCATAATGATAACTGACTTGTTAATTCCTCTGTAAATATTTATATTTATTGATAATTTCAACAGCTTAATTTAATTCGCATTTTACCAATATTCTCCGATTCTACTGCATATAAGTTAGGGCTTTTCAAAGACTATTAAGATGATGGATAAAAATAGTGCTAGATTTCATTATTTAGAAGAAAAATTTCCTTGTTTTAGTGGCACAAAACTCAAGGAAGGAATTTTTTAGGTATCCAAATAAGAGCTTTGATTAGAGATGAGCATGAAGGTCATTTGAAAGTGTTGTGCAAAGCATTTTAGGAAATTATAAATTCCTCATCTACCTTGACCTTATGGGTGAATTATTACAATTATACAAACATATGGGGTGTAATATTTCCCTAAAAATTCATTTCTTGGATTCACAACTGTATTTCTTTCTGACCAATCTGGGCACCATCAGTGATGAGCACGAGGAATGCTTCCACCATCAAATCTTGGTTCTGAAAAATAGGTCCAGTAGCAGTGTAGTGCAAGAATGCTCACAGATTGTAGTTGGACACTAAAGAGGGATTTGCAAATGCTACAAAAAAGGAAACTACTACCAGAGTTTAGGTAATTTGAATAGTTCCCTGCAAGGATGTAAATTCTTAATCTCTTTCAAAATTTACCTACATATCACAAAAAACAGTGGGTGATGGAGAAAAGCTATTTACAAATTTGTATTCAGTGTGAGAAGTTCTATTAGGATCACAATTTTTGTTCTTTGTTCAAATAAAAAAATTTATTTACGTTCCTCAGAATAATTTACCTGCAATCATGTACTCATTAGGTACAAATGTAATATTTATATTATGAGTTTATATTAATCTACAATCATTACATTAGAATACTAGTTTAAAAATTTTAGCTCACTAACTTATAATAAATATAAAGAAAATATTGTAAACATATACAAAAACTACAGCTTTAAGTTAACAAAAAATAATGTGGATCTTTATTTAAGTGCCAGGAAATTACCTGTGAATTTATAATCTTTTCTTGATGCCACCTCAGATTTTATCTTTACAATGAAATTATGTAAAATGGTTCATCATAATATTATAACAGGAATTAAGTATTAAAATTTTTGTAATTAGTACACAGAAATTATTTTCATGATGCAATTAATACTGATTTCTGACTGAATAACAGGCAGTATACGAGGTCTGTAAATAAAGTAATGAGACTGGTTCAGAAAAACCTTTTATTTACAATCCAATTATACATGGACTCTACCACCTTTGAAATAGTTCTCATGGGAAGCCACGCAACGCTTCAAACAGTTTTCCCACTGTTCATAGCAGTGTTGGAACTCAGAAACCAGAATATCCTTCAGTTGTTCGGTTACATTTTTTAAAAATGTTTTCTATTGTTTCAAAATGGTGTCCTTTGAGGTGTTTTTTTAAAGTCAGGAACAGGAATAAGTCGGAGGGACTCAAGTTAGTTGAATAAGGTAGTTGAAGTATTACAGAAGTGTTTTTCTTTGCCAAAAATTCATTAATAGAGAGTGCAGTGTGACTAGGTCCATTGTCATGATGTAGCATCATGAATCAAATCAAAACCATGATAATTTGTTTCTTCAGTAGTAATGGTATTGTCCATAAGTTGTTTTTGCCTACAGACAGACAGTAAATCAATATGTTTACTGAAAAATTCTTGAAAGACTGCGGAAAAGAGTTGCCCATGTGAAACCAGCTATCAAAGACACTGGATGCTGCATCATGACAATGCACATTGTTACACTACACTCTCAATTAATGAATTTTTGGCAAAAAAAACATTCCTGTAGTTCCTCAACCACCTTATTCACCTGAGTTGAGTCCCTGCGACTTTTTCCTGTTCCTGACTTTAAAAAAACCACTTCAAAGGAAACCATTATGGAACAGTAGAAAACATTAAAGAAAAATGTAACCAAACATCTGAAGGATACTCCGGTTTCTGAGTTTCAACACTGCTATGAACAGTGGGAAAACTGAAGCATTGCGTGGCTTCCCAAGGGAACTATTTCGAAGGTGATAAGAGTCCATGTATAATTGGATTGTAAATAAAAAGTTATTCTGAACCTGTCTCATTACTTTATTTACAGACCTTGTAATCTGTTTTTAAATAATAATTATGTTAAGAATAAGATTGTAAATGAAAATTATTATTAGCATTAAATAATATTAAATAATTAACTTCAGATATTTGAAAAAAATGAAATTCTATTTCCTTTCACATTCCTTGAAACTACTTAAGTCAATAATCATGCCTGGATTCATTGAATCATGAAAGAATGGATAAAAATGAATATCTATGACAAATTTCATTTGTTTCCATCACTTTTTTCTTTCTATATCCTATTTTTACTGGAGTAAAATTAAAATTTATTTCTCATCGAGTTAAAATAATTAAATAGTAAGTATGAGGCCACATATGTTCTGCTTTGGCCAGGCTAGATGATGTGATCTGAGTAACTGGAAGCATAAATAACTAGTATTATACTTGCTTGCTGTACACATTACTGATGCTACCAGTCAGGTCATCCCATGTATTTCAAGAATATATGGGGTGACCTGACTGCTCTGTATTGATGCCATATAATACTGTGCATGAACTGGTTTTCTCAGTCTATTGTGAAACATCATGCCATGCAAAATGTCATTCCTATATTTTGTATTATATAGAGTTATTACAAATGATTTTTCGCATTATAAACTTGAATATCTTGTGCTTAATGAAAGGACTATCTGGTGGAAATGGAAACTTTATCTGATTAAAGTCCAACTCCTGCCAAACACATTGTAACATTGGATGATTCACTAATGCAATGCCTCTGTGATGTGAACACGAAGATTCTCAATGGTAGGTGATAAAGGTGGTCAATGCATGTGTTGTTTGACAAAATTAGATAAAATTCTGTGGACTTCATATGAAATTCCCATTCACACACTTCACAGTTGCCTCGCCTACTGGTGGACAATTGGTTGACTTCCACTTACAGATGCATCCTCTTGCTTTACAGTCAAAATACCATTTACAGATACTGGACCCACTGGGTGCATCTTCATCAAACTTCCTTCTAAAATTAGATTGCACAGTGATAACGAACTGGTAGATGTGAAAATTCAGTACACAAAAAGCCTTCCTCTTTTCATTGCCAGCCATTTTTCCTCTTATCACCCTAGAGACAAAATCAATAACAACACAGCTGTACTAACCACTGAAAATTTTTGAGTTTTCTTTTTCAATGATGCTATTTTCATATATATTTAAGTATTATTAAATGTGAGTTATTAGAGTTTGTAATCGGAAAGATCATTTGAAATAAGAAAATCATATTTACTTCAAAATAAATTAATTTACAGTAAATGCTTTATTGCCCAATTTTTTTTTTCAATTAAAAAATTGTAAATTAAAATATGTGGTCCTAGAAATCATCTTAAAAACAGTAATTAAATTATAAAGATTATTACTGAGAGAAATTAAAATAAGTAAAACTGATATGTTGATTCTAGAAGTTCAGAAACACCTATGGTTATGAGATATCATCCATCTAGGTTAACAGAACTGTCATTCATATGACTTTTCATGGGAACAGTGGTTAAACAATTGTTTGATGATTGGGAGACAACTGATTTTTTTTTTTTAGAAAGACTAATAAAAAAAAAGTATTGAACAGTTTATGATATATATTTAAATTTAGGACAAGCATTTATTAATTTTTTTCAAAAAATTAACAATCATTTAAAAAAGGTGAAACAAGTACCTAAAAACTGAAAAATCTCAATTTTCAGTTGATATTATTTATTAAAAACTGAAAGAAGATTTTTATTTACTGATTAAACAATTCATAACGGAATTATTTTTTTTTTAAATTCAAGCTAATTTATTAACACAGTTTTATAATAAACTGAAAAAATTACAACTTTCCATGTACCTGTCTTTTCAAATATAAAATAATTAATTAACTTTTTTGACACTGCCAGGAAATTTCTCCTGCAGGTGACATGAAATAATCAGCAAAATTCCTTGATACTTCAACCTTGGTTTGTTGCAGACACCGAGATCAAAATAATATGTCAGTGAAACTTTACAGTTATAGATCTTTAAAGTTATTTGTTTATAACAAACACAGCCTGGAGTATTTATTTATCATAAAACTTATGAAATTGTCATGCTTGTATGGAAAATTTGCCACTTGATATCTAAAATGACAAACATGCACCTTCATTAAATGCTTTTTCCTTTAATTAGTCTACAGCTGTGTGCTTATCATTAATTACCCAATTTGTTTTGTGAATAAGGTCTTGGGGTAACTCATGTTAAACAGAAAGGCCTCATCATTTACAAATACATAAAATAACTGTGGACCAACTGATAATTAATACTTTTGGATTAGGTAAATCATTATCAACAGCAACTTTCCAAAGGTCCACTGGCTAAAAAATATGTTGCTCTCTCTCTCTTTCAAAAACACAAAAATCGATTGTGATGAAGTAGTAACTGGAGTCAACAACATCCACCAGTACAAAGATAAAAAATGAATTGCAGTGAAGTGGTCATATTCACTAAAGCTTTCCACTGACTGCACCAATGCAGTTAGAAAATACATTTTTCTATAAAATTCTAGCAATTTCCAGCCAATGTTCCTTGAAAACAGAACTTTCATTTCTAAGGGTTTTAAATTCTTCCATCTTGTTTTACACATTTTTTTTGACTATGAAAGATATGGTTCTACTCTCCATAAAAAAACATATTTCATTATTTTAAAATTTTGGTCAGTTGTTAAACATTTAAAACAAAAAGTATATTAATATAATAAATGTATTACTACATCTATGCAAAAATACAATATTACATTACTATATACAATATTGTTTTCAAGTGATCACACAAAAATAAAATTGGAAAACATCAGGGAGTTTCCCAAACTCGGTGAGTAAAGAATAAAATAAAGAAAACACCTACTAGTTTAAGAGCAAAAAATATTAAGCACAATGTTTATTCTGATAATTTGAATCCAGCTTTTACAGTAGAATGTAAGATATTCTGACAATAGAACAATAAATCTATAGAAAAAAACCTTTTCTTACAGCAAGCATGTTCACTAAGAAATCGTTTTTATAGTACTGCATATTACAGTAACTGTATTCTGAATAACTATTTTACTTAGATTTTTATAAATATTTCTATTCCTTTAATAAGGCTATTTTTAGTGAATATGCAAGCTTTGTTGTTTTCATAGAGCCTGGTGTCAAAATCTATAAAAAGCCATGACCATTATTTTATGGGTACAAAAGAATTTATATTTGTGCAATGTTAAAATTAAATTATATTTTACAGCCTCAATATCACAAAACTATTTTTTATATTGTGAAAATCAATAATTTTTTTCAAAATTATAAAAGTGTTTTTTTCCTTTTTCATGTAAGTTATGTATTTTTTTTAATTTTTCTCTAGAACAGAATTGAGATTCCAGTACAAAGCAAGGTACAGTATTTTCACTAAATTAAAAAAATATTAGATTAACTTATATAATTTAAATATTTTTACCATTATAGATACCATCTGTAAAAAAAACAAAAAAAAAACAAATGGTTTAATATTATAAACTTCAATGAGTAATAGTGTGACTAAATTAATTTTGAAAAATGAATGATGTGACTAAAATATTTTAATAGATAGTTAAAATCAGTACAACATAGGTAAAAGGCAATAAGTCCATGCAAAACTTACCTCTAACATATTAATTAAGTCATATACATGTTAGATGACAGAAAAAAAAAAGGCTTGTTACTATTTCTTTCTTCATAATAAATATCAAAGTTGTTGAAAGTACATGATCACCATCCAGCAATTTCTCAACAGTATGTTTGAATTAGGAGTGATAGTTATTATTATATTTTTACTGCTCCTATACTTCTTCAAAATCTTCTCGTGTAAAATTTATTTGCTTTTCAGTAAGATATTCATGGCATTCAGCAGGTTCTACCTGTACACCACAGATTGATAATAATCCATGACCATCTTTTTATACTTCTCTTTTGACACTGCAATATTTGGTATTTGTTTTACCAGTTCATCATCATTTGCTTTAGGTTTTCTGTTCAACAGACTTAATATATGTTTCATCACATTGCTGTCTGTCTTTGTGGTCCATTTCAATAACCATAATACAAATTTTATTCACATTAACCACCAGTAATATCTCATATTTTTTGTCAATTTTTTTCTCCATCCATTCATTAAAATCTTCCAATTGCCATAATAATTCAACAAGATGTTCTTTTTGCTCACAGCATTTAATATAAATTAGCACCATCACAGAAGAATGTTGGTAATATTTCATTGTCTAACCAATCTTTAAATGCACAGGTTTGTTCGAACAGTTTACAAGAGCATACAATCCACTTTCTGGAATGAATACAATTTGTATTTATCAAGAATTTTGAACTGTCTTAAATAAAGAATGTTCCAAAGTTAAACATGTTCTTTGTTCTTGTTGAGTATTTTTTGTTTACTTGACTAACCTAACTGTTCAATGCCTAATGCTTCCCTTACTCATAATGATTACAGCAATTCTTTTGGTAATCTTTATATTCCACAGAAACGATGACTTCATTTGTTTTTTATTTTTACAATTTATTTGTTAATTAGCTTTTCTAAAGACTATGTGTAGCAGTTAGATGTCAATTTTTGTTCAAGCACTTCTATTTTTGTAAATTAGTTTAGAAAGAAACAAGACAAATAATTTATACCTTAATGAGATGGCTAGTTTTTCTTCTGCTTCAGTCGAATATCTCATTTGGATGTTTAGTTTAGTTATTCTTTCCAAACTAAATGAAGTAATTCATCAGATAAATAACAGAAATTTTATGTATGTGTATTTTATGTGTATTTCATCTTTATCTTCTCAAACCAAAGTAAAAGTACAATTGCCATTAGAATACATTCATCCATTTCACTAGTCCATTGATGACTGGTGAGAGCTGAAAATGTCTTTAGAATATAATCTACCAAACAAATTCCATAGTATGTATTAAGATATTTCAAAATACAAACTTTTATCTTTATCCTCATGAAAATTTAGCTCATATCAGTAATTATTTTTGGGAAAGTAGGGTTACATTTATTAAACAGAATGTAGTTTATTAAATTTAATCTTTTCTCTTTAAACAATTGAGTCACTAATGTCCAAGGAAAACAAGATTTGTTTTTAAGTTGTTTACATCAATTAACATGAAATATGAGTGTAAAAACAAATCTACTTGCAAATAGCAAATCAATTTTATATAAGTTAAACTTCAAATGGATATTATCCTGTGTAAAACAATAATATAAAATAGATCCAAGTATTGTTTGGATAAAATGTTATTCACTATTTATTTATCAGCAATTTATAAATAAAATCATAATGTAGTGATTGTAATAAAACTGTAGTATTGTAATAAAAATAATGCTTAATGAAAATGTCTTATCAAAAGGAATTAAAATAATGTTATACAACATTGAAATACAATCATAAAAAACTTATGTCTAGATGGCATACAAAAGTAGTTCCTGTTACTTTTATCACTAGGGCAAATGTATTAATTCTATGAAAGAAGGCTATGCTGATGCAACAAAACTAGTGATTAATAAAAAATATTAAACAAATTTAATTTTCTTCAACCATGTCCAAATTTGTAAATGATGACATTTTTTATTTTGTAATAAAAAGTTAAAAAAAAATATTAAGATCATTGAAATTATATGAAACTCCATAAAAATAAAAATTAAAGTCCATATTTTAATATAATATTTTGTGGAAGTTGTGAGGCTTGAAAAATGCATATAAACCAATCAGTGAGAAATAACCATGTTTATCGTTAAACATAAATCTTGTCTTTCCTTTTATTTAAACCAATTCTTAATAAAATAACATCAAACAGAACCAGCTTTAATTTGACGTATTTATTGTATGTGTGTTTTTATTTTAATGCCAATTAGCTAAAAAATTAAAATATTTTGTTGAATTCCAACATTTCACTGCTTATTTCCAATCAAAAATGATGGTGAATAACTCCAAAATTCTGCAGTCATCTTAAAAACATCACTTGATGTCCATTGAAATATTCCTGCAAAGTCAAACAATAAATACAAATTATACCGTTGTAAAATACAAGTTTTGGTTAATTAAAATAGGATTAGCAAAACCGAGGAGGACAAAAAATTAAACATTTATTGAAAATATAAAGATTAAAAAACCTATTACTACATAATTTTCAAACCATTGATGAAAAAAAAGTATAATTTACAATAACATAAGATAAATTCCAAACCCTAATAAAACTACTTTGTACTTTAAAAAGTAAGTAGTTATTTTTTAACTAAGAGATAGACAGTAAAATAAAAGATCTCTAAGTAAATCTTATCTGTATTGAATTAAATTCAAAATAAAATGTTATTCATGAAAAGAAAACATTGCATTCAATTTTTCATAAATTTCAAATTTTTGAAGTCAGCACCTAAAATAAAAAGAAACTACCAACATCTTACCAACTCTTAATTTAGTACTAGCTTTAAATCAGCAAAATAAAAGATTTATAAATCTAACTGTGAGCAGAAAAATTAAAAAAAGAACTGAGTACTGTTAACTTTACTATTATATTTTTCCAAAAACCTAATTTATAAGAAATTTATGTATATTTTTTAAAAATATGGGCATGTCCTCAAAAAGATGGCCACTTGAAAAAATATGCAAGAAACCAACATTTTGATAAAAAATAAGAAAAAGAAAGTACAAGAACAATGTTAATTTACTATCAAGCTGTCTGGAATCAGGAATACACACAGTACTCCAAGTTTTGCATAAAATTATTCAATGTAAGAATAACTTCAGCTTGTATATAATCAAGTAGCTCTAACAACAACTAGTATAAAATGTTGACAATGACAATGAAAATAATATCTTCAACTGTCTATGTGAACATTTAATTTTTTGTTTCAAAACTCTTTCACTTATCTAGAAGAAATTACAGAACCACTAGAAAAAAATCCTCCACAAAATAAAAAAGAAACTTCAAAATTGGCATATTTGGTCATAAATAAAGATTTATGCACGAGTGAATTGAGAAGGTCCTTCTTTTTAAGTCAATTAACAAATTTTTAGGTGTAGTTAAAAATAAACAACTTTACCTATTATAACACATTACACTTCAGACAAACTGAAAAAAGATAGCATCTAATAAGAAAGGATGTGTTCATTAGAATAGTTAAAAATCTTCAAGTTGTTAGTATGGACTAATTGAAATACAAAACAAAAAATAAAGTAAACATTAAGAAAATAAATAAAATAAAAAACTGATAAATTAAAATACTAAAACTAATTAAAAGAAATCTATATGCAGACTAAATATATAAGTAAAATTACTTAAGTATAAAACATTTTTTCCAATTTTCTGTTTATTAAATCTATGAAAATCCCTAACTTCATTATTAAGTTTTTGGAGATATAAAATGATTTAAACATGGATGGTATATTTCTGTTTAGCACCATGTATGAAACAAAAGACCCATCTGACTGGTGAAGAACAATGAAATGAATTTGAAATTAAGATTTGTGCCAATAATCTGATTACAAGAATATTAAATGAATGATGGTAACACTGATTTAGAAGAGTTTTGTTACTGAAACATGAATTTCTGAAGATATTTGTAAATGGCTCAGAGTGGAATAATTAACAGAAGTGGACCAGGGTGATTAATTTGGTATTACATCATAGAATAACACTGATAATAACTTTTTACTGTTGACTCATTCCTACTGGTTGAGGACAACTCGTGTGTTGAGATAGAGCTCAGAGCGGCACAGGCATGTAAATTATCAAGGTTGTGGAGTCTTCAGCAAACCACTATGATATTCTTGAAGGGTTGCCTAGCTGCAACCCGTACCCACGGGTTGTGATGGACGGCCTTCTAATTAGGTATGTTACCGTTCAAAAGTATCTGGGTGTTATCCTTGATGAGAGGCTTCTCTTCAAGGAGCACCTCCAGTTTGTAGCGAAGAAGGCCATCGATGCTTTCTTCGGTGTCCGTAGTCATCCATCCCAATTGGGGGTTGAATTACCGTATCATGCGTATTCTTTACAAAGTTGTCTGTGAGGCCATAATGTTGTACGCTACGCTCATCTGGGTTAATCGTTTACAATTCCATTGCTATAGGGACGTTCTTTTGCGAGCCCAGCGTCTTCTATTGCTAGCTGTTGTCGGTGGCTACAGAACTGTCTTGCGAGAGGTAGTCGCTGTTATCGCATAAAACACTTAGATATTTTGGCTACAGAGCGTAGCCAGTGGTATATTTCCAAGAAAGGAAGCCTTCTAACATCAGGGTGTATGCGAGAATTTGAAGACCCAAGGTTTTGACTCTTGGCAAGATAGGTGGAACGATTCTTCTACTGGTCGATACATGAATAGTATTTTTCCAAATGTTACGGAGTTGCTAGCTATTACCTGGATTTCCCTCAATTGGCATATTACTCAATTTGTTTCGGGACATGGTGATTTAGGGATAGTGTGGCTAGGTTTAGGTTGGTTGACTCCGGCTCGTGTCCGGACTGTAGGGTTGATGACACGGTGGACCATGTCCTGTATGTCTGTCCCCGGTATGAAGCTGAGCGTGCCAGAGTTGTCAGGGAACTTGAGAGAGTAAACTCCTTCTTTGATCTGCGAGTCAACTGGAGGACTCGCAGAGACTGGACAATTGTGGCTGACTTCCTTCGATTCCTCGCCCAACGTAGAACGACCGAAGGGATTTAGTAGAGTAGGAACCCGGGCGGCTAGGGTCCGCCTGGACAGTTTGATTGACCGAAGATAGGCACTTTGGCAGCGAGCCACGGTTAGTTAGATAGAGGTGATAACGATTGTAAAACTGTCGGCGGAACGGCGACTGCACTGCCAATGGGCATGGAATACCATGCAGCCGTGAGGTGTAGCAGCGTTTTGACAAGGGCAGATTAGAATGAGCAAGCGACACTGTCGGCGGAATGGGGACTGCACAGCCGAGGGCATGGTATACCATGCAGCCGTGAGGTGTAGAATCTCGACGATGGTTTATGAGGTGAATGTCACGCGGGACTCTGCGATGGAGCCGAGTGGGAGTAGGAGGTCTGTCCGCCTCTCTCTAGTGGACCAGACCGGAGTTCATAATTTTAACCTAAGTCTGGGATTTGAACTAAAGTTGAGTTCACTAAGGAAACTAGGACCAAATTCTGTTGTTGCGATCAACATTTTTGGTGGTATGTTGTGCTTAATTTGCCTCGAATTAAGAGACATTCACGTGCCTATTTCGTGAATGTAGTTTTCATACATGTAGTTTTCATAAAATGAGTTTTTTAGTTAGATAACAAGAATTTCAGCAGTTGTTGTTACAAGTTAATATTTTGTTCTGCAATGATGAAAATTCTTTATTGGATTTTCTAGGAAATCATTGCAATCCATTGCATCTAGCATTGAAATCATAGAAATGGAGATTGTTTATAAATGCCAACTGATGATTGCTTAAGATGATTTGAAAGCCAACTTCATTCACAGTAAAAATGAGAAACCATCAATTTTTCTTGCTTTACAGCACAAATGAACGAGTATGACTATATGAACATTTTTACTGATAGTGATACAGTATGAAAAGTGGTACATATGTGTAGACCAAATGTGATATCAATTTTATTACGCCTTCTGCCCAGTTATTCTTAGTACTCCTGTTTCTTATGGGCATGGACAGTAGAGAGAGGAAAAACCCACTTCAATTGAAAAAGAATGGCAAAAGAGAAAAGCACTTATAGGTGGGCAGAAAATGTTACCAAGTTCTTGTAAATCTGAAGAATGTGGATTTTTCACCGTTACACGTAAAACTTGGTTTGATGAAAACTTTGTCGAAGCAGCACATCATAATGGCCAAAGTTTCTTAAACCTTAAGAAAAAGTTTCCCAGAATCAGTGAGCCAAACATCAAAGAAGGAATACTTGCTGGACCACAGATATGTAAGTTAATGGAAGATTCAGTCTTGGAGAGGAGTTTTAATAAATCTGAAAAAGAAGCATCATTTCAAAATACTGTTAAATTGTTTCTGGGCAAAAAGAAGGCTGAGAATTGTATAGAGTTGGAGAGTAAATATCTTGAAAACTATAAAATAAAAGAAGCTGGGATTATGTCTCTAAAAATACATATGTTACATTCAAATTTTGATTTTTTTCATCTAATCTTGGCAATAAGATTAATCTTATTGTGAAGATAAATCCTTTAACCAAGATATAACAGTGATGAATTAGTTAGAGTAGAAGTGTTAGTATAGTATTCCCGTGTAACTATCTAAAGCAAGTGTTGTGTGGCATTTTTTTGAGCTGTGGTTGGTATAATTCAATCCTATAAGTGTCAAGCTGTATTTGTGTGTGTAAGCAACAACTTCTATCAAGGGGATCGTGAGTATTTGTATCTTTTCTGTTTATGTGTATCTTTACTCACAAGACCACATTTTATAAGACGTATCTAACCTCAAATTTATTGGAAAAATTTTCTAAGTTTTGAGGCAGGATCCAGCAAGAAGGTGCAGTCAGAGACATCGGATTGTAAACAAGGGCTTAGAAGTTTTTCCTTTTGGACGATCGAACATGGACTGATTCTAAGTTCCAGTCCTGTTAATAGAAGGTCTGTTAATAGGAAATATCCTGTTAATAGGGAATATCCTGTTAATAGGGAATTTCCTTTTACCAAAACTCCACTATATTTTCCTACATGCCTGAATTCTTCTGTTTCTTTACGTTTTGGGACATTTCCCATCTATCTTTTGTTGGGGTGCTCCAAAATTTACTCCACCACTCCACAGAGCAAAATTTTTATCCAATTTTCAAACACATACATTTTACCTCCTCCAAACCCCCTCCTATATATCTGCGCCCCCGAAAACAGCGTGTGGGGTATCCAGAAACTCGATTTTTGGTCCCTGACAAGACTGTCGCATTCAGGATCAAATCCTTAAAGAACCTGAGCTATGGAGAAGAGAAAATCAGCGCCAGGCGATGAGACAAAGAACCCAGGAACTTCACGGACGGTTCTCAGATTAGAGGGAATAAAACCGAGCACAAGTTGGTGGAGTGGTCAAGATCAATGTCCTCTGAAGATTAAGAGGGGGCATCTGGAAGTTTAGAACTTACCAATAAGCTAGGGTCTCGCTGCTGAACTTGAAGCAGCACCTTGGGATAGGATTGACTAAGTACATGATGACACTCGTGAAAGAGTTAACGAATATTTACACGGCCTTTCAAGCACTCACCAAGGTCGCCTCCGCTGATAATGGTAACACATGCGAAACAGGCCGAGATAGTTGGAGAACATGATCTCTAAAACATACTTAAAGAACCAATGACTGACGAAGAACTCGTAAAGATAGCGACCAGGAGATAGCTTGCTGAGACCATCAGGAATATTACCTAACTAGTGATGTGGGGGAGATGGTTTACTTCCTTGAAAACTGGTGAGCGGGGTCTGACCCGCGTTATAAAGAAGTGAAATAGTTAAGGACGAGTCTACGATCATGAGTGGGAAGTTCCTTCTGCTAGAAAAAGTAGATTCACTCTCTACTATGAATCAGCACAGGGCGAAGAGAAAGCGCTGACTTTGATATTGTTGTCCAGAACTTGCGTATGTGCGGAGCCGCCCTCACCGGTATTGGTTGAATGTGAAGATGTCTGTTTGAGACCTATGTGAAGGCAAAATTTGACTTGTATTTTACTGATGTAAATGTCTGCCAAGGCATTTACATCGGTGGCATCCCGACTGAGACCTGGCTGGTGACTGTGAGATGTAATCAGTTAGAGGATCTAAAGACAATCTTCAGTAAAGCTTCTCAGGGCTCAGAATGGTGGGGTTGGTGTGGTGATCAGTAACGTTACAAGACTGCCCAACTTTTAAAGAAGAAAAGGCAATTCTCAAAATCTGTACGGAGCAAAAACTATCTTTCTCGGCTGCACGTAGAGAATATAAAAAGATAAACAATTCACAGAACCTGGTTAAACCAGATGTATCTTTTGCCATCGCTACATCTAAACAAATTCCTACAAATGTTAATAATCAGCAGTGCAGATCCTGCAATGAGCTTAAAAAACTTGTTGTTCAGATGCTTTCTGATCAAGTAGCTTCACTTACAGCCATTATCTCAGAGCTGACAAAAATGAATAAAAAGTCCTCCGTCGCAGTTAGTGAATCCAACAGTGTGATACATACGAAAGTTCCTGTTCCCAAAATCGTACCGGCACGAGTAGTGACTATCACAGCTGGCAGTAGGCCACCTAATAAGCTCCCCGTAAAGGGAACCCACACAACTATCTCCTCTGGGATGTCAACTGCAGCATCCCATTCAAATAAATCTCCTCCACCATCACCTCATATACTTTAGGATATGGTTGAAGAACCACCCGACCCTAGGGCATCGGATTTCTTTAAAATAAAAAATACAAAAAAGAAAAACCGAATCACGTACAGCTAATTTTTATATAATTTCTGAAATTTAATTATTTAATTTTTTTTACATTTATGAACAATATTCAGTGGAATTTTCGAGGTATTTGGTCCCGCATTGAAGATATTAGAGTACTGGCGCACGCACATGATCCACTAATCATGTGTTTCCAAGAAACTCACCTTCTACAACATGACTCAATTACACTCAGAGGATACTTCTGTGAGAGATACGACTGCCTAGTAGTCAGTAGGGAGAGTGGTGGAGTGGCTATCTTCATGAAGAATGGGGAATCTACAAGAATTTAACTAACCACTGTCATTCCTGCTATTGCAGTAAAGGTCTCTATCCCCTTCAAATTGCATATCTGCAATCTGTATCTCTCACCGAACACTGAGTTCAGTGCTCTAGATTTCTCAAATCTCCTCACGCAAATACCATCTCCATCATTAATAGTAGGAGACTTCAATGCCCATCATCTTTCCTGGGGCTCATTTTTCTGCTCCACTCGAGAAAATATGATAAACAGAGTGAGACAAGACTTGGACCTTTGTCTACTGAATAATGGATCACACACATTCATGTCCTTATCATCTGGTACTGTATCTAACATCGATCTTTCCATATGCTCGCCGAATTTACTCCCTCATTTTAATTGATCTGTTTGTGATGACTTTCACGGCAGTGATCACAGACCAATTATTATTGGTTTTGATGTAGACTGCGAGATTAAAATTAGGCCACGGAGATGGATTGTTGAAAAGGCGGATTGGAATGGATACCATAAAGCTTTCCAATCGCAGTATGACGATGATGCGAACATCCTTGACCAGTATTCCTCTTTTACGTCCACGATACTTGAGAATGCCAACAGATATATCCCACGAACATCGGGTAATCCTAGACGTCCTTTCGTTCCATGGTGGAACGATGATTGGAAATATGCTATTAGGAATCGACGGCAGGCACACTACGCAAATTTAATCGTAGGCCTACAGCTGAACATTTAATTTTATACCGCATGGCTAGAGCAGTGTGCCGTCGGGTATTTTTGAACGCCAAGAGGAATTCATGGACGAAATACGTAAGCACTCTTAAATACATTCGTATTTAAGGAATTGTTACATGCACTTAAAAACTCACGGGACACTTCCCCTGGACCGGACAACATTCGCCTTTTCATGCTTTCACACCTTGCTAATTCGGCATTACAACAACTTTTGAATATTTTCAACGGTTTATTCTCTGAACAAGTCTTCCCACCCGGCTGGTCAGAAGCATTTATTATACAAGTACTAAAACTTGGTAAAGACCAAACCAACCCCTCAAGCTACCGCCCTATTTCATTAACAAGCGTTTTGTGTAAAATAATGGAGAGAATGGTAAACCGCAGGCTTACATGGTACTTGGAGAAACATGGCTTTCTATCTCCAGAACAGTGTGGTTTTCGACAAGGACGATCTTCCATTGACCATTTAGTGTCACTAGAAACAGCCATACAAAACGCTTTCCTCAATCGGCAACACCTCGTCGCTATCTTCTTTGATATAAAAAGGCGTATGACACAGCCTGGCGACGTGCTATTCTTAACACCCTCAAAGAATGGGGAATCATGGGCAATATGCTTGGTTTTATCCGGGGATTCTTAAATCACCGAACAGCTCGTGTTCGTGTGGACGATTCGCTCTCAGATAGTGTCATCTTGGAGAATGGAGTGCCTCAAGGTAGTGTATTAAGTGCCACCTTATTTTCTGTAGCCATAAACAGTATTACCAAATGTGTGCAGACTCCTGTCTCATGTTCTCTATTTGCAGATGATTTTGCTATTTACATTGCAAGCCGTTCAACACCCACAGCAGAGAGACTAGTGCAGAACACTATATCTCACCTTGAAGCTTGGTCCAGGATTACTAGTTTCACATTTTCATCCGAAAAAACAAAATGTGTAGTTTTTTCTCGGCTACGAAACCCTTCTATTCCGCAAGTTTTTCTGAACGGAGAGACTATTACTATTTCTACCTACGTCAAGTTTTTAGGTTTATTTTTTGATAACCGACTTACTTGGGTCAAACGTATAAAAGAATTTTACTACTGAATAATGAATTAACCACAAAATAATGAATTAATAATTAAATATTGAATTAACCACAGCAAGCCAGAGCTCTTCTTTGGTTAGCCTGGAATCCATAAGTCTCTTGGGTGGGAACATTGAACCGGAATGGGCCTTTTACACCCATTCCGGATTTTGTTAAATTGTATTTTATTTTATTTTTTTACCTGTGATAGTAGTTTTAAGTTTTAATTTTATCTAACAGCTTTAATTACTTTTATTTATTCCGGCCGATGATAACGTTCAACCGTTTTTCGCCCCTCAAAAAAAAAAAAATAATAAATAACGTTACAAGGTGGGTGTCTTCCCCCTGCGGGGTTAGGATGCCCGATGGCAGGTTGGTAACCACGGTCAGGAAAATGCTTGCTTACATCCACAGAGAGCGGGAGGAGCCAGTTTGTGACTTTATCTCCCAACATTCTTTTCTCCTACAGTCAATACCTCTCTCTTTGGCCACTGCTCTTTTATGTAATATTTTTTCCTATCTCTGCTGTTCCACTTTCACAAAAAACAACAGAACTTAGTGTATCCAAGTAAAAGTGCTATTGCCTTCAGATCTCCACAAATATACCAAAATATTTCTCATATTGAATCCTGCTCAATACAAGTTTCATATTTTCTTAAGACTCCTTCATGTGAACAGCATATGCTAATGATATTGATGGATATTTATTTCCAGTGTGAAGTAGAACAGCTATCAAACTAAGGTTTGATGAGTCAATAAAAAGTCGCCATTTATCAGGATGGTGCATATGTCTAAAAGCTTCCAATAAAGAGTCCACATAATTACAGTCTACTAAGTTTTTGTACTGAGAGAAGAAATGTACAAATTCTGACTGTCTATCACAGAAAGCACTTATTTCAGTGTTTGGTTGTAAAAAATGCCATCCTTTCAGTCTTGATGCCAGTATTTTTGCTTGATTCTTTGATAAATTTAGATCATGAACCAGATCATTTAATTCTGACTGATTAATTAAATGGGGTTCGTATATCTATTTTCAAAAAAATTTGGATCTCTTTCTTCATCGCCTGATAAGACAACACAAGATTTGATATTTTCATCTTCATCTAAGTTCCATGTTTCTTATGGTACTGGAATTGGAAGCTCTTGGCTATATGATACATTGGCTATACATTGGCTGCATGGCAGAGGACGTATCAAGTTATTTAACAGTATGTCTAGTTTTAGCCCTTATCCCAGATGTCTCTATTAGACAAAAATAACAGTCTGTGATGTGATCGAAACCAATCGAATTGTGGTTCTCTCCAAACCATTGGAATTGCAAATGGCATGTGATGAGATCCATTTAGTCAACAATGTTACACAAGAAGCACAGCAAATATGAGGAGCCCAAGATTTGTCCAGATCACGTAATTCACATCCAAATTACAGTTCATATAACTTTTTTATCAGTGGAATTATATTTCTTTTCTGAGATTTCAATGTTACCTCACCACAGATGTAGCAGAAATTGTTTGGATGGTTAATGGAAATGCAAGGCATTGTTAATACATTACAATAACTAATATTGTTTAAAAAGAAACACTTTTAAAAAAACACTAATTTAATAAACATACACTCACTGAACATTCCCTTTACTGAATAACATATACCCGCAAATACGAAAGCCAACTACAAAACTGAATGTTACTTGCATGAGAACTCATACTTGAATGAGAATTAAAAATATTTCTCTGGACTGCACGACAATTTATAAGTAAATATAATAATGACAGAAACAACTAATGAGTGGATGATATGTTTACAGTAAGATGAAAATAGAAAGAAAGCCAAGGATAAAATACATGAGTCTTATCGGGCAGTGGCTGACTGGATGAGCCAAGTAGGATTAAGTATGGGCCCAGACAAAACAGAAATAGTTGCAATTTCTAATGCTAAATGGAGACTGAAGATCTTAATGGAGTTGGAGGGCAGGTGTGCGCGATCCAAACCTGCAATTAAATATTTAGGCATATGGGTAGACATGCGACTGCGGTTCAGCACTCATGTCCTTGAGGCATGCGGTTGAGCGGATAATGCTGTGTGTCTTATTGTGGGCATCCTACTGAACTGTGGGGGGCCCTGGCAGCAGAAGAGAAGGCTCCTGACTGGAGTAGCCTACACTGTGGTTCTTTACAGGACAGAAATATGGGTGTCTGTTATGAAATACTGCAAGTATACAGTGATTCTTGAGTTGCTACATAGGAGATGCTGTGTGCGGGTGGCATCTGCTTATAGAACTACATCCAGAGAGGCGCTCAAGTTCATCATGGGTATTTGGCCGGTGGATCTTGTGGTTGCATTACAGGTCAGAATGCGCAAGTCTGGTGGCTTGACCCCTGTGGATAGGAAGATGGCGATTGAGGAGGACACTTTGAGGACATGGCAGGAGAGGTGGGAACTGGGAATGAAGGGCAGTTGGACCCACAGGATAATTCATGATATTAGCAGATGGAATGCAAGACCCCATGCCTTGCTGGATTTTTACCTCACTCATATACTGACAGACCATTGTGGCTTCAGAGCATATTTATGTTGTTTTGCAATTGACTGTATGGAAACCTGCCCTGATTGCGAAACAGAAGAAATGCGCAGCATGTTTTCTTTGAGTGTCCCCGCTTTGCTATGGAAAGATGTGAAATGCTTTAACTCCTGGGTATGACAGTTTTATTCCCACCTGAGGGGCTTATGGACTTTATGCTAGCCAAAGAAGAGCACTGGCTTGCTGCAGCCAGATATTCCAGAATAGTCAGAATAGGCTTTGGATGGTGGAAGAAACAAGGAAAGCAGACAGATGCCTAAGAGCTCAGGTGTGGAGGACAGGGCCGTGAGTGAGTGTCTAGGGGGCCTCCTGACCATATGGGGGTCACCTAGGTACAGTAAACCCGTGGTCACTCCGATGTTTGGAGCAGGAAGGTAAGCTCAACTTTCTGGAGCTTAAAAAAAACTTGAAGTACTCCTGGGTACAAGGGTTATGTTCCCACCCAAGGGACTTATGGATTCCAGGCTAACCAAAGAAGAGCTCTGGCTTGCTGTGGTTAATATGGCTTATTCCATATGGAGATGTTCCGGTCGGAGGAAGAAGCAAGAAAGCAGACTGGTGCCTAGAGCTCTGGTGTAGATTACAGACTGTGGGTTAGTGTTCAGAAGGCCTCCCGAACCTGAAATGCTTTACAAACTTTTTAATACATTGAATCCTTTTTCTGTCTGAGTACATTACTTTAACTAAATGTATACTTCAATGTATTTATAATATATATCTTATATTTGCATACTGATATGCATTTTATTGAGTATGTGGTTCTTTGTAAATAAAGTGTTTCTTATTTAAATGTCATGAGAACAATCCGTCATCATGTATTCATAGCCTGTGTTGAATATGTAATAAATTAATCTTATGTAATATTTAATAAATTTGTATTTATTTATTTGGGCAACACTATGTAATAGATGAAAAAAGATAAATAATTTCATTGTTAATCAAATGGTCAAGTTATTAACAATAACAATACAATACGCATCAATAACTGATTATTAATTATTATAATTTATTATACAGTCTTCATAAAAGAATGGTGGAATTTTGAACATGGATTAAATGAAAACAAAAATACTTACAGTTGATGTTTATTTATCAAATTTTTTATCTCAAAAATTTTTTTCACATAATTAATAAATTTCAGTATGTGCAACATTAGCCGCTCGGTAAATGTCCAATCAATACTCAGTTTCTGCCCATACCCTAATTAACATATCTTCTGTTATGGTTACAATTGCTTCATTAATCACTTCCTTTAAGTGATGTAGGTCGCATATTTTTTGCGAATAAGCAATGTTTTTTATATAACCCACAAGAAAAATCACAAGGCATCAGGTCTGGAAGCCGGGTATAGGTCCTTGCCGACCTATCCATCGATGTCCAAATTTTCTGTTCAAAGCCTGGCTGACAGATGCATTAAAGTGAGGGGATACACCTCTTTGTTGGAAATGAATTTCTTGTATGTTTTCAAGTTCATCCAGTTGAAATAAACAATTAATTGAAATAAACATTTCCATTAATAGTCTTTTCAGCCCAATTACATGATTTTTCACCACACTACACCAAACATTAACTTTAGTCGTGTCGCATCGTTTCTCAAAAATTACACGTGGGTTTTCTGATACCCATGTTCATAAATGTGTCTAATATACCCATTAATATGGAATGTAGCTTCATCCGTAAAAATTATATTGTCTAAAGATGATTTGTTTTCATTAATCTTATGAAAAATTTCAACAGCAAAATTGAAATGTTTTTCTCCATCGTCAGGTTTCAATTCCTGCAGTAGCTGGATTTTATATGGGTGTAATTTCAATCTTTTGTGTAAAACTTTGTGAATTGTTGTTTTCAGAATAACTAACTTGAGGCTTCGACAAGAAATATATTTGTTAGGATCTGATTGTAGATTGTCTAATTTGTTCAACAGTTTTGTCTGATACTCATGGTCTGCCAGTTGATTTTTCCTTGAGAACAGATCCAGTTTCTTTGAACTGTTTGAACCAATGTTGTATATTATTTTTTTATGGTGGCTCTTTTCCATATTCACATCAAAATGCACATTGAACTAAGTTACAGACTGCCACAAAACACACTTTGCTTTTTCTTGAACAGTGAACATAGTAAGGAACTAAACACACCTCAGCAACAATACAAAAACTGGTGTGATGGTTTGAACTGCTATTACACAAACTTCTGGGTTGAAGGCTATCAGGACTACCAACGTAACTTCTCAAAATTTCACTACTTTTTTTTTTTTTTTTTTTTTAAGGGCGAAAAACGGTTGAACGTTATCATCGCCCGGAAAATAAATAAATAGATAAATAAATAAAAATAATTTTAGGTTTTTAGATAAAATTAAAACTTAAAACTACTATCACAGAAACAAAATCCGGAATGGGTGTAAAAGGCCCATTCTCGGATAACAAAAACACAAATATGTAACTTAAAACTCTGTTAAAAACTATCACATTAAAAATAAATAAAACTTAAAACTAAAAAAGGAGATAAAACTTAAAACTAATATCACAAAAATCTTATAACTAATATCACAGACGAATTTAAAAAACAAACAAAAAAAACAAAAAAATCCGATAGGGAGTGTAAAAGGCTCCCTACTCGGATAACAAAAACAATACATAGGACAATACATACAATTACGAAAGAATACATACTTATTAAATTTTTTGCATTAACCCTATACTACGTAAAAATATAAACATGCGGTTTAAAACCTCCTTATCGTCACGCAAGATACCACGGATGTAACTAGGAATTTTAAATTTACGACGCAATGCCGCGTAACATATGCAGTCCACGAGTATGTGGCGCACAGTCACGCGGCAGTTGCATCTTGCGCATAGAGGTGGTTGTCCTCTTGTAAAGAGGTACTCGTGTGTGACTCTCGTGTGTCCTATCCGCAATCGACAGAGAACTACTTCCTCACGCCGGGGTTTTCTGTATGAGGAGTTCCATGGTAACACAGAATCTTTAATGTGACGGAGTTTATTATCAACGGTAGCTGTCCAATCACCTTGCCACCTTGTTCTTAATAATTGTTTTACATTGTTAATGAAATCAGAAGTAGCAACTCGGGTGGTGAAAGGAGGCTGGTTACATGCTTCTTTGGCAGCGGAATCTGCATGTTCATTACCTGGAATCCCTACGTGGCTAGGGACCCAGCAAAAACTTAATTCTGTGTTGCGATTATTCAACTCAGCGATAGCGTTGTAAATTTCAATGACGATAGGATGTTTGGAATAAAAGTTTTTTAAGGCTTGGAGAGCACTACACGAGTCACTGCAATTAAGAATTTTTCTATATTTAGGGTTAATGATGTTTAGAGCCTTATTTATAGCGTATAGTTCAGCGGTAAACACACTCGTAATACCGGGTAGACCAAACATATAAGTTCTCTCATTAACAACAAATGCACATCCAACTGTATCATTTTGTTTCGATCCATCAGTGTATACAACCGCGTCTGGTTTCATCTTGGAGAGAACACACTGAAACATTTGCTGAAAGACAATAGATGGTGTTGACTGTTTATTGTATGTGGGCAGGTCAAAATTAAAATTTATAAGGCTTATTCTCCACGGAGGATATGAGCAAGGATATATAGGAAAGAATGACGGTTTGTTAACATTTATATGCTGCAGCAGACGCCAGGTACGGATACCTACCGGTGCAGTACGATGTGGATGGTCCTCATACTTTCTTAGATTAGGATTTCCAAAGACCGACTCAAGAGCCGGGTGATTCGGTTGTCCTCTGAGACGAGCAAAATACGATAATAAAAGCTGGTCTCGTCTATCCCAAAGTGATGGTTCACCACAGTCTACCAGTAAGCTTGCGACAGGACTAGATCTAAACGCGCCTGTGGCAAGCCGAAGGAAAGCATGATGTACACTATCCAGCATTTTAAGCACGGTTTGACGAGCTGATGAGTAGGCCACACAACCGTAATCTAAACGGGAGCGAACAAAGGAATAGTAAAAACGTATCATACATGATCTATCGGCTCCCCAGTTGGTGTTAGTAAGGACTCGCATCATATCTAGAATTTTGGAACATTTTGTTTTCAATTCTTTTAAATGTTTGACCCAAGTAAGACGGCTATCAAAAATTAAACCTAAAAACTTAACGTAATTAGAGATAGTAATAGTCTCACCGTTCAGAAAAATTTGCGGAATAGAAGGGTTTCGTAGCCGAGAAAAAACTACACATTTTGTTTTTTCGGATGAAAATGTGAAACCAGTAATCCTGGACCAAGCTTCAAGGTGATATATAGTGTTCTGCAGTAGTCTCTCTGCTGTAGGTGCCGAACGGCTTGCAATGTAGATAGCAAAGTCGTCAGCAAATAGAGAGCATGAGACAGGAGCCTGAACACATTTGGTAATATCATTTATGGCTACAGAAAATAAAGTGGCACTTAATACACTACCTTGGGGCACTCCATTCTCCAAGATGACACTATCTGAGAGCGAATCATCCACACGAACACGAGCCGTTCGGTGATTTAAGAATCCCCGGATAAAAACAAGCATATTGCCCTTGATTCCCCATTTTTGGAGAGTGTTAAGAATACCAAGTCGCCAGGCTGTGTCATACGCCTTTTTTATATCAAAGAAGATAGCGACAAGGTGTTGCCGATTGAGGAAAGCGTTTTGTATGGCTGTTTCTAGTGACACTAAATGGTCAATGGAAGATCGTCCTTGTCGAAAACCACACTGTTCTGGAGATAGAAAGCCATGTTTCTCCAAGTACCATGTAAGTCTGCGGTTTACCATTCTCTCCATTATTTTACACAACACGCTTGTTAATGAAATAGGGCGATAGCTTGAGGGGTTCGTCTGGTCTTTACCAGGTTTTAGTACTGGTATAATAAATGCTTCTGACCAGCTGGGTGGGAAGACTTGTTCGGAGAATAAACCGTTGAAAATATTCAAAAGTTGTTGTAGTGCCGAATTAGGAAGGTGTGAAAGCATGGAAAGGCGAATGTTGTCCGGTCCAGGGGAAGTGTCCCGTGAATTTTTATGTGCATGTAACAATTCTTTAAATACGAATGGAGTGTTTAATTCACCAACCGAATCACCAATGTTTAACGACAACACCTCCATTTGTATCTTGTACCGTTGAAAATCGTTATTATATGATGAGGTGAGAGACACCGAGCGGAAAGATTTTGCTAGACTATTTGCCACTTCCGACGATGATGAAAGGAGTTCTCCTTCATCAATAAGACCAAGAATAGATTGTTTCGGTGATCCGAAGATTGCACGAATTTTCTTCCATACAGTAGACGTGGAAGTAGTGCGTGAGATAGTGCTCACGTATTTCGTCCATGAATTCCTCTTAGCGTCCAAGAATACTCGACGGCACACCGCTCTAGCCCTGCGGTATAAATTTAGATGTTCTGTTGTGGGCCTACGATTAAATTTACGTAGTGCCTGCCGTCGATTCCTAATAGCACTTTGCATTCATCGTTCCACCATGGAACGAAAGGACGTCTAGGATTACCCGATGTTTGTGGGATATATCTGTTGGAATTTTTAAGTATCATGGACGTAAAAGAAGAATATTGGTCGAGGATGTTCGCTCCATCGTCATACTGAGATTGGAATGCTTTACAGTATCCGTTCCAATCTGCCTTTTCAACAATCCATCTCCGTGGCATTCTTTTAATCTCGCAGTCTACACCGAAACTAATAATAATTGGTCTATGATCACTGCCGTGATAGTCATCACAAATCGACCAATTAATATGAGGGAGTACATTCGGTGAGCATATGGAAAGATCAAGGTTAGATACAGCACCAGTTGATAAGGACATAAATGTGTGTGATCCATTATTCAGTAGGCAAAGGTCAAAATCTTGTCTCAATCTGTTTATCATATTTCCTCGAGTGGAGCAGAAGGTTGAGCCCCAGGAAATATGATGGGCATTGAAGTCTCCTACTATTAACGATGGAGATGGTATTTGTGTAAGGAGATTTGAGACATCTAAAGCACTGAACACAGTGTTCGGTGAGAGATACAGATTGCAGATATGCAATTTGAAGGGAATAGTGACCTTTACTGCAACAGCAGGAATGACAGTGGTTAGTTGAATTCTTGTAGCTGACACCCCATTCTTCATGAAAATCGCTACTCCACCACTCTCCCTACTGTCTACTAGGCAGTCGTATCTCTCGCAGAAGTATCCTCTAAGTGTAATTCGGTCATGTTGTAGAAGGTGAGTTTCCTGGAAACACATGATTAGTGGATCATGTGTGTGCGCCAGTACTCTAATATCTTCAATGCGGGACCGAATACCTCTAACATTCCACTGAATAATGTTCATAAGTGTAAAAAACAAATAAAAAAATAAATTTCGGAAACTATATAAAAATTAGTTGTACGTGATTCGGTTTTTCTTTTTTGAATTTTTTATTTTAAAGAACTCCGATGCCCTAGGGTCGGGTGGTTCTTCAACCATATCCTCCAGTATATGAGGTGATGGTGGAGGAGATTTATTTGAATGGGATGCTGTAGTTGACATCCCAGAAGAGATAGTTACGTGGGTTCCCTTTATGGGGAGCTTATTAGGTGGCTTACTGCCAGCTGTGATAGTCGCTATTCGTGGCGGTACGATTTTGGGAATAGGAACTTTCGTATGTATCATACTGTTTGATTCACTAGCTGCGACGGAGGACTTTTTATTCATTTTTGTCAGCTCTGAGATAGTGGCTGTAAGTGAAGCTACTTGATCAGATAGCATCTGAACAAGTTTTTTAAGCTCATTGCAGGATCCGCACTGCTGATTATTAGCATTTGTAGGAATTTGTTTAGTTGTAGCGGTGGCAAAAGATACGTCTGGTTTAACCAGGTTCCGTGAGTTGTTTATCTTTTTATATTCTCTACGTGCAGCCGGAAAAGATAGTTTTTGCTCCGTACAGATTTTGAGAATTGCCTTTTCTTCTTTAAAAGTTGGGCAATCTCGGGAGCGGGCTGTATGTGGACCACTGCAGTTTGCACATTTTTCACTTTCTTCGCAGTTAGTGTCGTTGTGACCTTCTTTACCACATCGAGCACAGATCTCAGTTTTCGTGCAAGATGTTGTAGTATGACCAAAACCTTGGCATCTGAAACATCGCCGTGGGTTGGGTATGAATGGTCGTACCCGAACCGAGAGGTAACCCACTTTAATCTTTTCTGGTGGAACAGGGAGACTGAATGTTAATATAAGAGACGGTGTCGGTTCTTCTGTTCCATTCTGCCGTTTCATTATACGTTTCACTTCAACAACATCTTGGTGGCAAAGCTCGTCAACTATTTCAGAGATATCTATATCTAGAAGGTCTCTACAAAAAATTACACCCCGGCTCGTATTTAGCGTTTTGTGGCATTCTGCACTTATATTTATGCCACCCATATTACGGAGACGTAAGATAGATCGACTCTGTTCATCGTTGAATGTTTCAACCAGAATCGATCCGTCACGTAATTTCCTGATATTCTTAGGGGAGCCACTTGCACCTGTTAGGGTTTTATTTATAAGGAAGGGTAAACCTTTTGGAGGGAGCCACCTTCCTGACTATTTCGGAGAACAATGAATCGAATATTTTTAGTGTTCATGTTTAAAGATTTGTAGTTCTCTTCCATAGGACTTTTATCCTCGTCAGATACAGCTGACCGAGGTCTCTTCGCAAGACATAATTTGGTGGTTTTTTCAGATGGACCACCAACCATCATTGTGTTTATTGTTGGAACTGAAATTTTGGTCCCACGAGTACCGGCGAAAAATGGACCACTCCAGCAGAGCGCACGCGTACTGGAGCTAGAGCTAAATACAACTGGGTTCGCCCTGGTGCCCAGAGGACATCGTTCAAGACTCACTACGTAGAGCCATTCACCCATCGGCACGATTTGTTCCCACCTTGGGTTACGGTTGCGTTTCGTAAGATGTCGCAACACCACCGAGTGTTAATGTAAGAAATATCAGTGTAGGATGTTGTTGTGTAATTGTGTAAGTGTGTATGTTGTAATTTATGTAGTGTTCTTGGTGTAGTATATGTGTATAATATAAAGTGTTCTGCAGCTCACTGTATAGTGGGAAGAATAGCTGCAGAGGCTAGGTCCGTGGGGACGCCAACCCCCAAAGTCTTAAAGAATAAGACTCCCCGTCGGGGGAAAATTTCACTACTGCCTTGGTCTGAATTACAGAAACGCCACTATTTTTTTTATGAAAACTCTATACATACTTATTTTCCTACGTGTACTTTGAGGTCTGTTCAACCAGTTAACAACAAGTAACTCCCCCTATGGCCCATTGAGATGAGGATGATATATGACATGTAAATGAGGTATAGTCTTGTACAGACTCAGAACAACCAATCCTGAGACGTGTGGTTAACTGGACCTCAACTACCAAAGTACATCAATATCCACCTTCTAGTATTCAAATCTGTATAAAACCAACAAACGTTTACTAGGATTTGATGATTTTGCAACGATGAGATTACCACTAGACCAGCCCGGTGGGCAACTATTATAATTTGAATATTTATCTTATGTTACTAATGATTAAGTAGATTAAGTTCATATAATGTTTTTCAAACATTTATTCTAACAGCAGCCTGCAGTTACATTAATAAAAGTGTGATAATAAATATTATATAGCTATTGAAAGTTAAAAAAAAAACTTGTGAAAAAAGAAAAGTTCTATTTTTCAATTGTTAAAATCTAAGCAAAATGGTGTACATGAAAATAGATGATATTGTGATACTGCTTTTCAATGGGATTGAGTATTTAAATTTGAAAAATGAACTCTCAGATTTTTTGAGTTTAAAAATTGTAAAGACCCTGTTACAAAAGATAAAGGAGAAGCGGATAATATTGATGTTTGGAAAGGAGTTGATGTTAAAGCTACAAACTATATCTATAGTGCCATTTTGAATAAACAACTGGAATATATTACAACTTGGTTTAGCATATAAAATTAAGAAAACGTTAGATGAAATGTATTTGAAGAATATATGACATTACAAATAATATGTAGAAATAATCTTGGAAGTATCAAACTGAAACATTTTTCAGAAGTAAACATTACTTTTTATGGATTTGAAAAAGCAATAAATGAACTTAAAGTGAATGGTGCTATAATCACCTAACAGGAGAAACTAAGATATATATTAAAACCATTTCTCCCATCTTTAGTTATATTGGAGATTTAACTGATGTATTATCTGAAGAAGATAGAACCATTGAATATCTAAAAAATAAGATTATGTTGTAAACAAATGAAAACTTCAACAGTGTAAACCTAATGATTTTTTCCTAAGTCAATTGCTTTTCTACTGAATTGAAAGGAAAATGTTTTCATAGTAGTAAAGTCAGTCATCTGAAAAAAAGGTTACCATCTGTATGAAAATAGACAACGAGAAGGGTGGCAGACAAGATTGAGGATGGTCACACAACTGAGAAAATTGTTGAGATGGAAACAGTTGAGGTACAACAAACTGGTCAATGAATAATCATGGTCATAAAAAGGAACCTTGTGTCAATGGAGATTTTTGTATTTCTGAAGTAAATACATCTGAGACTAATAATAATAGATTAGTAAAAAATCAGATAAACTGTATACTTGATACTGGTTGCACTGATCATATTTTGAATGATGATAACCTTTTTTGATGAATAGTTGGAAAAACCAATTGATGTAAATTTAGGAGATGGTCGTATGTTAAAAATAATATACAAATAATGCAGTATTTCAAGTTTATGGAAATAATAGTGAAGTGACCCTGTTTAATGTTTTTATGTAAAAGAAATGAAACAAAATCTAATAAGCTAATTTCAAGTAACAATGAAAAGTAAAATAGTATTTTGTGACAATGTTTCTAAAATTTATAAACAAAATAGAGAATTGATAGCTATCACTATAAAGGAAGGTAATTTATACCGTATGATGTTATGTTATTTATAAACAGAATAAAAGAATAGATGTAAGTTTAGTAAACAATGAAAGTAAAAATAAAATGACATTAAAAGAAAAATGGCATTGTACATTTTTGATATATAAATTTTAATTATTTAAATACTTATGCAAAAATGAATTAATTGGTATACCAAAATAAATAGAATCAGAATATATGAAATGCATGATATGTATTAAAAGTAAAATGGTTAACTTACCTTTTGAAGATACGAGAAAACAAGCCAAAGAAATTTCAGAAATGACTCTTACTGATTTAAATGAACCTCAAGCAACAGCAGGCAGTTATGATTAATGATAATTATCATTAATAATATTATGACAATTATCATAAATCATAAATATCATTCATAGATGATTACAGTAAACTAGCAATGGTTTGTTGTATTAAATCTAAAGTCTGAAGTTTGTAATTGTTTAATAGATTATTTCAATGTAGTAGAAAATTTGACTGGTGAAAGAATTTAAATCTAATATGTGATAATGGTAAAGAATATCTGAATGAAAAAAATTAAAGTATCTAAATGTGTATCAGTTTGTTAGAAGGAAAGATACACTATGATTCCATGCCCACCTTATATTCACAAGTTAAATGGTGTAGCAGAAATATACAATAGATTTATTATGGATATGACTAGGTGTTTTTTGGCCAAAGCAAAAGTTACTATTTATCGACCAAAAGTGATTCAAACAGCACCTTACTTGCAAAACAGAACTGTAGCTAAGACTATTGAATGTAAAACACCTTATGAAATATTTTTTGGTGAAAAATTAATGCCAAGTTTTTAAAATTATAATGCAGCTGGATTTTTGTGAAAATATCAGATCGTTTAAGAAAATACAAATGGAATAATAAAGCAAAATTGGGTATATTCTTAGGAAATACAGAAGTAGGCTACTGAATTCTAGCAGATAACAAATTAATAAATGCAACACATGTTGATGTAATAGAAAAGAATGTAGCACGTGTACGTTTTATAAACAATATAATTGATGATGATAAAAATTAATCAAACAAAAGTAAAGATTCAAATTCAAGTAACGAGTCTGAAGAAAATGAAAATAATGAGTGAAGAAAATAAAACTAATGATGAAAATAATAAGATAGATTCTAGATGGTCAGTGAGAGTAAAAAAAGACAAATAGTAATATGTAAATGATGATTTTGTAATAAATTTTGTGTATAATTTTCGTTATGTATCTGTATCAAATACAAATTTAAGGAGGCATGTTAAATATAAAGAAAATAAAATAAAATACAAATCTAAGGGAGAGATGCTGAGTATGTGATAAATAAATCATTTGTAATATTTAATAAATTTGTATTTATTTGTTGGCAGTGTTATGTAACGGATGAAAAAAGATAATTAATTTCACTGTTAATAGAATAATAAAATGATGCACATCAATAACTGAAATGAACTATTATAATTTGAATACTTATATTTTGTTACCAATGATTAAATGAACTAAGTTCATACAATGTTATTCAGGCATTTATTCCAACAGCCTGTTTTGATTAATGTCTTAAGTGAAATAATACCCAAATAAAATTCTTTTAATATTCACTTAATTTATTTGAAAAAAGTTGCATACAACTTCTATTTCATAAATGATTTGATTCCTGACAAGGATCAAACACTAGTTTATGGTAACTTATTTCAAAATAATAGTACTAAATAAAAAGGCTGACAACACAGTTATAGGACTTTCCTGACATTTGGCTTCTTTCTGATGCATGGCTTACACAAACAACTTAATTTAAAATATTTATCATTCTATTTAAATATAATATTTTTTGTTTAATTAATTCAATGATTCTAATTAAAGCGTGCGTGCATACTGTATTTCATTTGCACAGGTGTGGCAGTACTAGAGACCACTTTAAATAATATTAATTAATTTAATTCTACTGCTCACCTGCGACATTGCAACATAGCGGATGACTACAGCAGCTGAACGTCAGTGCTACACTAGTGCTTCTTTTGGTGAGGGGTACTAATGACGCACTACACTCACTAAGCCACTAATATATTTAGAGCATTTTTTGAGGTGGTGCGATTTTGTAAAAAAAAGTTTTTTGAAATATTATTATTTTTTAATTGTTAACAAATGTGCCTAAGAAAAATAAGACCTTAACTAGGCAAAATCTCAAGATACTAAGGGTGACCTTGCTCTACAGCCTCATCCCTTGACTTTTAAGTCGAAAATTTAATGGCATCAATGCCCCATATATAGAAGTAAGCTGGCCAAGTTTGGTCAAAATCAGTCAAGTAGTTCTGGAGATATAAGGTGTGTAACATCGAACACACATTAACTTTTGCTTTGGCCAAAAAACACCTAGTCATTCCATAATAGATCTATTGTATATTTCTGCTACACCATTTAACTTAAAAAATATATGGTGAGCATGGAATCATAGTGTATCTTTCCTTCTAACAAACTGATACACATTTAGATACTGAATTCAGAATATCTGAATTTTTTAATTCAGATATTCTTTACCATTATCACATATTAGATTTAAATTCTTTCACCAGTCAAATTTTCTACTACATTGAAATAATCTATGAAACAATTACAAACTTCAGAATTTAGATTTAATAAAACTACGGGCAAAAATAGAAATAAAAATGAATAATCAATTACATATAAATATACAAAATTAAGTTTGACAAAAATATATAAGTAAACATCATTCCAATTTCTAAGTAATATTCTAATTACTGATGATGAATCCTGCTCTACAAGAAATGGCATTGTAAATTATCAAAGCACTCACACTTGGCAAAAGAAAGTCTCCGTGAGATTGCTACAAGTCCAATGCACTTCTTTTTGGTGATAATCTCGTAGGCCATTTGTCTTATCACCAAGGTTTAATGGAAAGCGATACTTGCATTTTTTTCAAAAAGATGTGATGAAACTCTTGGAAGATATTCCACTTTCAGATAGAGTACAGATGTCAGTTTTCAATGATGGTGCACCTGCTCTCTACTATCATGATGTGATGAGTCACACCACATTTAATAAGCAATGAATTGGTCAACACAGTTCAACACAGTAAAATGGCCACTTCGATCTCCTGCCAGCAGACATTTTCCTTTGGGGTTGGATGAAATTGTAAGTCTATTTGGCTCGTATTGGCACACCAGAAAAATTGAGACATTGTACAATAGTAGCTGGAGCTACAATTAGGAATAATAATGATACTATTACACGTGCCTGACTAGCAAGAATTTGCCATTGAACAGAAAGGTGGCTACGTTGAGCAGCTGCTTTGAAGAAATGTTTGTAGCTTTATCAAATAACCATTTTGGTATTTAATAATTTTTAGAAAAAACCAAAATGTATGTGCTTTTTATTTTTTATTGTTGATAAGTTTTCTATTTATTTTCATTTGCATTATGTTGTTGAAATATTGATGAAAATTGTTCTGTTTAAAATAATATCACTTTTCCGATCCAGTTTGTGTGCTTTGTTTTTAATTAAGGATTTTTTTTTGTGTTGTTATTTGACTGGTTTTAGGCAGCTCTCCAAGATTCCCTTTCTAGTACTAGTCGTTTCATTTCAGTATACCCCCTACATCCTACATCCCTAATAATTTGTTTTGCATATTCCAAACATTTCCTGTCAGTACAATTTTTCCCATTTACATGTTCCTCCAATTTTGAAGCGACTATTCCAGGATGCCTTAATATGTGGCCTATAAGTCTGTCTCTCCTTTTAACTATATTTTTCCAAATGCTTGTTTCTTCAATTTGTCGCAACACCTCTTTATTTGTCCACCTACCCACCCATCTGATTTTCAACATTCTCCTATAGCACCACAATTTAAAAGTTTCTAATCTTTTCTTCTCAGGTACTCCGATCAGCCAGGTTTCACTTCCATATAAAGCTACACTCCAAACATATACTTTCAAAAATGTTTTCCTGATGTTTAAATTAATCTTTGATGTAAGCAAATTATATTTTTGACTGAAAGCTCAGTTCAACTGTGCTATTCGTTGAACTTCTCAAATTTGTATTTAATTCCAATAGAGGTTACTTACATCAATTTTCTCAGAATTAAATTCTCTACAAAGTTAACAAATTATTTTTATTTGTTTATTGGTAAATTAACAAATTTATTTTATTTCAAAACTAAAAAAGTTTATTTTCTGACAAAACGTTTTTGTGTTCGACCGTTTTTCTTAAAACGTAAGTGAGGTAGAGATCTGTGACCACTTTTATTCAATTTCTTAGATTAAAAACCATAAGGAAGCACCAAATTTACTACTACTATATATATATATATATATATATATATATATATATAAAGTGATGATAAATCTCTCACAAACACGAGCGCGCGCACGAGCTCACACACAGGTAGTATCGTGTGTAGTATTATGCATCATAATATAATATATTACTAAACTAAAGTATTAAGATACATACGATAGCCGGTATAAGCCTACACTTCACTTACACTATATATTTATGTATGTATGTGTGTGTAATTTATTGCATATTATATAAATAAATAAGTTAGAGAAATCATGTGTATATGATATCCGTGTGTATATATATATATATACATATACATATTAGAAAAATATGTAATTGATATGAACATAGTAAATATGTATCACCGAGAGGTAATATATATATATTTTTTTTTTGTGGTGGCATTATTGATGTTTTGTAGTTTACCAGCGAAAGAGCCGGCTTATTTCCGGGAAGCTGTTTCATGTTTTTGTTGGTACGCTTTTCATGTTCGTACTATTATGAAAATGTGATTGTACTACAAGTTGTATTATGTCGGTAAGGTAAAAAAGAAAAATGGATTGAACTGCCATGTTCAACCAATAAAGGGGGTATGATTGTTAAAATTACTTAAGTATGAAAATAATTTTATAACGAATACATTGTTTGTAGTTGGAACATTTATTTTATAATGCTTGATATAATTTTTATAATGCTTTAGGTATTCTTTATTTCATTATTTTATGTATGTATTTTCATTGTCTTATGGTTGTTATTTACGGTGTTTTTTATTCTAATATATTATAGATTTGTAATCTGTTTCAGTTCATGCATGAACATTTCATTGGTTAGGTTCTTGGATTGCAAAATATTAGTGGACGCTTCCGTAAGTTCCCGAAGTTTGTAGAATGTTTTATTAACAATGTTTATTGAAGAAATTTTTGCGATGCAGTACTAACATTACCCTTATTTAATTAAATCGAATTTCCTTGTAATTTGTTTTATGAACTAGTTAAAATCATGGTAATGTGTTGTAGGTTATTAGCATTGGATCCTGACACAAAGATTTCCTGTTAAGTATTATCCATTTTTAGAATTTAGTAGCTGATTTTTTTTTGCAGTTAATTCCCTTACTTAATAATGGTTTAAGCCTGGTGTATTAACCAAACTAAAGTATTTACAGTGAATTAGATATCCATGTAACAGTGGATATCATGTTACCAGTTTTTGCAAGTTACTGTATCAATCCTTAACTGAATTATAGTTGAATAGTATTATTTTTGTTATAACGTTAACATATACAGTGGGTCAATCCATTTGAAGTCACCCAAGGGTGGTTGCTTGACTGATTAATTGAAACTTTGCCACTTGTTTCCTACATGTCTCAGGATCTAAAAACTATTTTTTTTTTACATTTTTTATTTAGGCATTTACCTTGGCGGCCATTTTTGTTATAGTGTGCACACCTATTTTTGTAATTGTAAGGGTTTACAGAAAAAATCATAACTAATAAACTATTGGTCCTGGAAGGATGATAGAAAAAGCAATTTATTCATATCTTCTCAATTAGTCCAGTGGTTCTTAGTCCACCCATCTCTTCTTTTTATGTGAAAATTATCAATAAAGTTTAATATAAAAAATGTGAAATTTCACTTTCTGTAATTTTTTTCAAGGGGGCTGGCATACGTAGTTTGAATTGTTTTTTTATATGTAGGTATGTTTGTAGTTTTACCATGAACAATATTAATGGTGATATACGTATCACCAGATTATTATGAATTTTTGAATACTTAAATTTTTTTTAAAAATTCGGATTTTGGATTAAATAACTCTGATGGGGCTGGTGATAAAAACTCAAATTTGCACAACTTACAGTGGCTTTGTAGATGTTTATGGCAAATAATAAAGTTTCTTGTGTATTGTACTAATAAAAAAGTTATCTTTCAAAAATTAGGAAAACCTATTAAAAGTGATACCATTTTGGCTCTCTAAATATGTGCTCCAAAGGGTTTTTTTTTGTCTTCTTGGCACTTTAATATTTTTATACTTATTAACTATAGTTGAAGTAGTGTTTATGTTATAACAGGCATTTGAAGTTGTTTCCAGTTGTCAGGAAAATTCAAGTTGTAACATTCTTATTTATGGTGTTGCATCATTTAGCTTTGCAACAAACTTGTCAGTCTGACATAGTTAGTGACCTGTTCACTTCTTTACAATGTCTCAAAT
The DNA here is from genome assembly GCF_047948215.1 of Lycorma delicatula. Taxonomy (NCBI): domain Eukaryota; kingdom Metazoa; phylum Arthropoda; class Insecta; order Hemiptera; family Fulgoridae; genus Lycorma; species Lycorma delicatula. Next base: position 346,184,846 of record NC_134455.1, on the reverse strand, counting down.
TTCATCCTGAGTTTGGAAGAGTTTATTAAATAAATAAGTTTTACTTAATATTATATTGAAATTTTAAAAATCAAATTTTTGTTAAAATTTTTTCTTCGATAATGTTTACAATAATAAACCAATATACAAATAAAACGAATTCTTGAAAAAAGATGTAGGCTACATGTTGAAATCTCAGTTGGGGTAAGTTTTACAAGCACTTTTGAATCAAAATTGTATTAGGGTACTGGTATTATTAAATTAAAATCTATTTTTAATAATTAAAAAAAAAAACTTTTAAAATTATTGAAAACATCAACCAACTTATTCAACAGGGGCTATATATAAAAAATGTAAAGTGCAAAGAAGACAACAAAAAAACCTGTTCACAGGCTAAAGTATCATTAAGTATAATTAAAAGAACTATCTTCTTATTCATTAAAGTATTAAGTTGTTACAATTCGGTCACCCTTTTTTCAAGAATTGTATAAATAATATTAGTAAACTAGTTTATAACAATACAGGACCAATGCCATCATTAAAGGGAAATTTTTAATTAATTGTCCTTTCTACAATAATTCATGCCTTCACAATTATCGTTTTAGATATTGTAAAAATAAAACAACTATTTCTTAATCATAGTAAACAGCGATTTAAAATAAACTAATAGTAACTTACTGAGATAGGTTTCTTGCATGAAACAGAAAGAACTCGCATCAAAATTAAATTCAGGTTCATTGAGAATGGACCTAATACAAGGTCCCCAGGTATTTTTGCAAACAAGTTTTGTACAGACTAGTTGATTTTCTTCAAATATTCTGTATTATAATCCTTGCACCTATTTGAGAGTTAAAAACATGATTCAAATATGGATTAAATAAAGAGAATAGTTTAGAATTTTGTTCAAGGTAGAGAAAATCAATTGCAGAGAAGATATCAAAAAATGTTAATATTAATTCGTTGGTTTATACATATAAATTGTTTAAACTGGGTATTGAGCACAATATTTGGTATTGATATGAGTGGAAAAGGTGGTTGAAATGACTTTATTGAATTCCATTGAATTGTCTTAGATTCATTAATAATAAATACAAATTAGATTTGGTGTTGAGAATGCAAAACATCTATTTTATTAAATTTACAAATAGCTTTTTATGATATTTTTTGAGTCCTTATATATTTACAATAATATAACAGATATTAATGTAAGGTTTTATTGAATTTACCATTATGTTAAAATCCACATCATTTTCAACCAATTATGAAGAACGATAGAACATTAAAGAAAATAATCTTTCATCTGCTTTGAAATTTAATTTAAGTATAACAAGTTTGCCTATGAAGTATGGTATGAGTGACAAGAATAGCTATTTAGGTCTTATTATTTAGGTAACAATAAAGAAAAGACAATCTTTGGAAATTCAATAAGGGCAAAAGAAACCAGTTATAATGTATTAACAATTAATGATAAAAGATCATTAAGGTTAGAAATGAACAAGTATAATCCTGATCTACCCAGGAACATTCGTGGTATTTTGTACAATGATAACAAAATTTTGAACTGGACATTTCTGTTTTTGCGTAGTACTATGTTACTACAAAAAATTTAATATTGTCATATATATTTTTTACGCTAGAAGAGTTTTTGATAATTTTTTCCCTTACTTTCAATTTTGATTTTTTTGACTCTGTCTTTAATTTTATTATCTGAGTAGGGAGAGCCTGCCTTTTGCACTCCCTATCGGAATTAGTTAAGTTTTATATAGTTTATTTTTTCTATTGTTTAAACTTTTATATTTTAAAGACTATGTCTGCGATATTAGTTTTGAGTTTTATTTAACTTTTTTAACTTAGTTTTAAATTTTTTATTATGTAATTTATATTATTTTTAAACCTTCATTAGTTTTATTATTTTAGTGTTATTTTAGTTTTTTATTTAAAAAAATTCCAGGGATGTAATGCACAGGCGTTTTTCGCCCCCAAACATACAAAAAAAAAACCTGATCTAGTAATAAAATTTATTTATGATTTGAGTGAAAGCTATCATTTGTACAATGTTATGCCAAATAATCATTTGTTAAAAATTGAATTAACACATTCACTGTACGGGTTGCAGAGCACTGACCTAACAACAAATATACTAATGCATACTACAAGATTTGTTTCTAGGTTATTTTCAGTATTTAATGACGGGACGACTACATTAGATAACAAATTCATGCACATTAAAGGCTCTGTGATGCTATGTGACTCTTCATATAGGCAAATTTGTCATGAGGAAGTTGTCTTCTGCCAATTGCGGATAGGACATAAGAGAGCTACTCTCATGGGTACCTGATGTCAGCAGTAAACACACCAGTATGCAAAAAATGCAACTGCCACTTGACTGTGGACCACACTCTTGTGGAATGCATACGTTATGCAGCTTTGCGTCATAAATTTAAATTGCTCAGGAATTTTCGTCAAATTTTGGGCAGTAATAGTCTTGGACCAGGTGATTTTGTTTCTCCAGAGTGCTAATATTTTACATATATTTTAATAGTGTTTTTAGATTTTGTTACGGTAGTGGTATGTTTCTCTGTCTAACATTTTAAAGTTTTTTATTTTGTCTTTGTTTTTGCTATTTTGTTTTTATATTTCTACTTTTTATTTTGTTTTAATTTTTTTTTCTATTAGATTTTGAATTTATATTTCATATTTTGTTTTCCAGGCAATGATAATATAAAAATGTTTTTTGCCCAAAAAGAAAAAAAAGTATGGCGGGCAGAGGGGCACAGGTTTAACCCTGATCAATTCTTATTACATCATGCTTTTTATATATTTCATTACTAAGGCTTATCTTGCGCTTTATATGTTTTGCTATCAATTCTATTCATATGGTATTAGTATCTGTCTTGACCTGTCATTTATTGCAACCTTTAAAAGATTTATGTCAATAAGGGGTATATTTACTCAAGTCTTTTCTCACAACGGTTCCAACTTCCATTGCGACAAAAATATCGTTCATAATTTAACTTTTAATTTGAGAATCATTTTCACTGAAACTTTCATTGAATTCCAATTATTTTCGTAGGTCGTTTGCAATTATTAAAAAATTAATGCATTCTGTTTGCAACAACACCATTTATCACATAACCTTTTATTGGAGATTTAGTGATGATCACCAACAAGAATACTTCACCACATTGCAAACAACACACACACATCCACATTGTGCAAGTTATTCAAAACCATAGTTATCCTAATTATCTTATTTCAAGTTCCACATTATGCAAGTAACACATTATTCAGGTTTTGACAACTTACTATGGTTGTTGGTTTAAATTTCAGCAAATGGTCATTTAAGAAAATCCATGCATAAATTGTTTACTACCAACCTCTAAGGATTGAGTTGATTATTTGTGTACTTTATTATTACAATTTCATCTAATTTGTATTTCATATGAGTGATTTGATATTTATATACTATTGCTATTTCTTTGATTTGTTTTCTCAAAAATATGATTATTAATGTATTCATAACTATTGTATTACTGTTTATAACTTAAACAGCATATTCATATTAACTAATTCTTATATCATATTAATTCGTTCTCACATTCATGTTACTTACATTCTTGGACAGTCTACACAAATAATTACTGTATTGTGTATGTGCATCTTTCATCATGTACATACAAATATACATAAATAGTTACTAAACTATCTACATGCACCTTGCATAATGTATATGCATACATGAATAGTTACTATATTATGTACATGCACACATGCATACAACATTTACATACATATATGTCGGAGAGGCGAGGAGATTTGTCAGGGATTCAACGTTTTGTGTTTCACTCATTTTTATTATTACAAGTGGAGAATATATAAGATTATAATAGAGTTCAATTAATAAAAATGAGTAGATAACCCGTACAATGAAATAATTACAAATGATAATTATCACTTATCAATAACTCAGTAGTACACGAATTATAATATAAGGTTAATTTAATTTAGAATTCAAATAATATTAAAACAACTTGCGATAGACCGAGGCTCAGGGAAATAACGAATTCGCGATCAGCAGGACGTCTGTTCGATCTGGGTTCCAAAGCAAGACTACCCTTTCTCAATATTCTCAAATAATATGCCTACTGCATATTTCCTTTTCCTTATTAATTTTATGATACCCCTATCGTCCTGGGATCCCGACTACGTTGACAACCATGTGCCTACCTAGGCCTAAGCCTACCGCAATAAAACAATTTAAACCTTATTTTACAAAATATTACAAGTAATAGTACATTTCTTAAAACTACTAAAAATACAGATATTCTAAAGAATATTCTCATCGTTTTGTCGGAAGATACTCCACTGTACTTTATACTCCGACATATATATATATATATATATATATACACACACACACACACACACACATACCATTGTATACATAAACATTATTTATACATAGTTCAGTCAGTAGCACGAGTTAAGATACCAGCCATTAGATACATCTAAACACATAAGGCCTCATGAACAACTCACTAGAAGAAATCCTAAATCTACATGATTTTAGGTACAAGAGATTATTTACTTATTTATTCAAGGTGCATATGATACCAGAGTATTTAGTCATTTATTTAATGTGCATATGACACACCTTCATCATTTGTTCAAGGTGTGATACTTCACACTACACTAGATAATTGTATACATGCATGATATGTGCAATACATTACCTAGGTGCAATACAACATTAGAGGTTATTTATTCAAACAAAAATCATTCAACATATTGATTGTGATTTTTTACACATTAAGAAGATGCACAAGAGCTTTATGACCATTATGCATTATATAATTACATAATCATTATTCTGTTATATGTGAAATGAATATGTATACAGTTTTAAGCCAAGCATTATTATTTTTATATCATTAACTTTATAAGTAAAGTTAAAAGTTTTACTTTATAAGTAAAGTTTTATTATATTTAAATGATGTGTACATTTTATTTTATTCATTATACTATGTTATGGCGTAATCTATACAGGATTGTGTAGTACATTGTATTCATTAACTTATTGTATAACACATTCATTTACAATGAAATTATTGTATGACATATTGAGGTAACAGATCAACTTTATTATTATTTTCATATTATTGTAACATTTCATTTTATTATTATATAAAAATCATAAAATGATTTTTGGCAGGCAGTGTGTTCAGACCAAGTATCATTTCTTCTTCATTATTTTATAATTAAAAGAACTGCCATTTTTTTTTTCATTAAAGTATTAAGTTGTTATAATTCAGTCACCAGCTGACATTTAGTTATTTCTAGTAATTTATTACACTGTTTAGTCAAAATTGAGATTTCACACAGTTAATATGTCAGAGTCAGACAAGACTTAGACCATTGTCATCTGAATGATGGGTCATACACATCTATGTCTTCATCATCTGGTACACTGTCAAACATCGACCTCATTATGTTCACCGAATATACTTCCCCGTCTTAATTGGTTTGCTTGTGACGACCTTCACGGCAGTGACTATAGGCCAATTATTATAAACACTGGTGTCGATCGCAAAACGAATAAAAGGCCACGGAGATGGATTGTTGAAAAGGCAGATTGCAACGGTTACTATAAAGCCTTCCCATCACAGTATGACTGTGGTGCAGACACCCTTGACGAACTCTCATCTCTCACGTCTCTGATACTTGAAAATGCTAATAGATATATCCCACAAACATCGGTAAAACTAACACTTCTTTCTGTTCCGTGGTGGAATGATGATTGCCGAAACGGTATTAGCAATCGACGACAGGCACTGCGCAAATTTAACCGCAGGCTTACAAATGAACACTTAGATTTATACTGTAAGGCTAGAGGGGTATGTCGTCGAGTATTCTTGGACGCTAGGAGGAAGTACATGGACACCATCTCACGCACTACTCCCACATCTGCTGAGTGGAAGAAGATTCGTACAATTTGCGGATCACCAAAACAATCCATTCTCGGACTTATTCATGAAGGAGAACCCCTTACATCAGGGGTGGCCAACTTTTCTGTATATAAGATCGACTTGTCATAGGCGTATTGTAAAGGGGAAGAAGGGGTGTGAAATGCAGACTATGTTTATACACTGTGTTTCAGTATAAGGTACATTCCAGCGAGGTATGGGTAGGTAAGTAAAATATATTATTTTTTAAATCGCTTATAAGTTTTCGAGATATAGGCTCATGAAGAAAATAAATTTCCAGACCCAAATTTGATAGCAGTATTCCGTACATGCGGTACCTAAAAAATTCGATTTTTCCGACACTTTTTCAAGATAGATTTTTACTAAATTAAAATGGAATTTAATTTTTTTATTAACTGCAATGTATAAGTTGTACTATTTGTTCGTAAATATGAAAACGTTGTTATAAAAATGCACAGTTTGGCTGGTAATTTGATTTCAATATTTTACTTTTGCGTTTTTTTGGGCCAGGAAAATATATAATGAAAGAATAATATGACTTACTTTTTGCTAATCTATCAATAGCTCGCTGAGTACATCTCGTACTGAAATATAGATATACGGCTTATCTACCTACGTAAAAAACAACAATAATTACTTAAAGGGCCAAAATCACATCCAGGAGAATTAAAAGAACATGGATATTTATTAACAATATTTATTAATTCAAAGTAGCTACAGATAAAGACAGATTTAGAATTTACTTTGTTGCCTTAACATTAATGGGAAGACTGAGTTTGCATGTCTCTAACCAAGGAATCATAATTAGGTGTATATCCTGACAAAGATAATAATGAGTCTTCAGTATGGGAATCAGTCGTTGTTTAGTCTTCGTTAGCTTCAAGTATGAAAATGCCGATTCGCATAGCTATGTAGATCCGAAACAAGAATAGATATATTCGCTACATTTGGTGATACTGGGATATTTTTCTCGGTTGACATATTTCCAAAAATTTTCTGGGTTGTAAGATTGTCAGTTTGTAAAATTACAATTTCATTTTCTAATGCCGTTTGATCCATATGAAAAACTTTTCAACGTCAGATTTTTTTATAACTAGTTTAATAATGGAAAATCTGGAAATTTAAAAGCCGAACACGTCACATTATTATTATTATTTTTTTTTTTTAATTTGTTCTGCTAAATTAACATTTATTCATGAACATCGTTTTTGTAATTTTTAATTTTACAACATTTTTTAATTTTAATATTTCGTACGGCCCGTGAGAAAAGTTTTCTTTCCAGTTCGGCCTGGAGACAAAAACTGTTGGCCACGTCTGGGTTACACGATCTCGCAAAATACAATAAGTTAATATGCAGATAAACTCCAATTTAAAACCAGTTACAATATAATTTTTTTTGTTGTGATAACACTAAGAAGATTGCTTAAAGTGTGAAAACTTATGTAGAAATTAAAAAGAAAAAATGTTAACGAAAGGTACATACTATTGGGTGTTAATTGGTTAAGCATTTGTTAAGTTATAATCACATAAAGCACTGTTACCTGGTTTTATTAGAGGAATCTGTTAAGTATAGTTTTAAATTATAAGTTCAAAGTTAAGTTTTAGTTAAATTAACTAATAACTGTTTTACTAGTAGCTGGACTATTTGTGTATATTATAACTTATTTTTTTTTACTTAAAGTATCTTTGCTAAGTTATGAAAAATGATCTGTGTAATTTAGGGTAATATTTTTATCTTGGAATCATTGGGTCGATGTACCCAGGGATTCGTGTAGTGTTGAAAGCTTCTCTGAATCCTAGATCATCATATATAACCATGTTATAACCTTCTCGAGGTGATTCTGTTTCTACAAAATATGATGGATCTAGAGGACTAAACCTCGATAAAAAAAGTGGAATACTGATTGTTGTATTATTAGGAATAATTAGAAATCATTTTTATTAGTGTTCTTTTCAATTGGAATCCGCTTTACTTGGGTCGGAACGGAACTTAAGGATGTCGGAGGGTGCAATACCTTCCTACTTTTCGCAGTATACGGACTTGCGTCCTTTGCTGCTAGATGATTCTACTATACTGGCGGGTTATTAATAGGAGATTGCGTTGATTCATTTTGTGAAAGTTGAATTGCGTTCCGATCCAACGGAGGGTTTCAACGGTAGGGACCCGGCGGAACGATGTGCTAATAAGCCTAATTTCCGTGACGCGCTCCTTTACAGCCCAGAGTGGGCTGAAATTCTTCGTTTAAGGGGTCGTCCTCTGTTAAGGAAAGGGCACCGGAGGCGATTTTGGGGCCTGTACTTGTTGCATTTAATTTAATTTGATTTTAAAATTAAAGAAAATGAGTAGTTGGATAGTTCTGGAACGTTGTGTCCCAGAGCTATCTCGGTCAGGAGGACTGTGGGGTTGGGATGGTTTGTAATGAATTCGGTACATCGTTGTTGTGGCTGTCTCTCATCTGGAGTGGAATGCAAAGGTGGCGGGAGTTTCACAAATTCTCCCTACTAATCGCAGAGCCTGGACAGTGTCCCTTGCCGCTGTGTGATTCTATAATCGGGCGTGTTTAAGGGTTTATTTTTAATGACTGGTGTTGAGGCAAGTTACAAAAATAAAAATTACACAAGCTCGTTTTTGCCAAAAGAATATTAGACTTTAATTTTTTGTAGAATGAAATCAGAATTATATAACCATATTCATAAAAACAAGAAAAATTCATAAATACATTATTACATATTGTTTTGTTAAGACTGCATTAAATCTCCATGTGCGAAATTTATATACAACAATCCGTAGGTAAAGTATAGGTAAACTTGTTACCTTAAATATTTCTTTTACATACACAAAGTTTATCATAATACAGAGTACAATAATAATACCTTATTATTTAACAGAGGATTACCTTATTATTTAGTAGACGATTACTGTTCGATGAAAAACAATGTCTCGATACTCACTGAATGTAATCTGGACTATCATAACAGAAAGTTTAACAGATGTAGAATGAAAAAAAATTAATATTTTGATATTCGCTAACAGATTATAATCTGACAATCGTGGATTCTATATATGTTTACATAAATTCCTTTGATTCTTTTACATGCGACAAAGATTCACGTATTATAACATAACAGAGAATATTCGCAGATTTCACAATAAAGATTCATAAGGTAATTTTAAACTAACAAAAATATTCACAGAGTTAAACACAAAATGAAATGTTCGCATGCACAGTGGCTGCTCAACACCACCACGAGAAAAATATATAACAAAAGTGTTTTTTATATAGACGTGTCATATGGGACATTCTTTTACAAACCGAACACCTTTCTGACAGACACATTTTTGATTTAGCTAAAACTTGTTTTACGTGTTCTATACCACAAAAAAAGATATACCTATTCGAGCATTTTTTTTCTTTTTTTTTTGGAAAATAGAAAGGATTGAAAATTTAAGAATTTTTGGCTTGTAGTATATTTAAAAAAAATCATAACTCTGGTTCTATTTCAGCTACAGATTTTTTTTTTCATTTTAAAGGTAAAAGAACGAGCTTTAATAAAAAAGTACTTTAAAAAAAAATATTTACAAATTTAAATTGTTATAAACAATTAAAATGTTTAAATCGATTTTTAACAATTGCCCCCCCCCCCCAAGTATCAAGTTTTTAATATTTCTATCGTGTTCTCTGTCAAATTTCCTTTCGAAAACGCTTTTTTTTTATCGATAGGGAAATAATTATTACTATATGAAAAAAAATTAATTAATCTAGCGCTTTTCGTCACATCGTCGCGCGGGTCACAGCGCATGGCCCATTTTCTTGTCTCATTTGGTTTTTTTTTTTTTCTTAAATATTAAAGTGTTAGTTCTTGTTTGTTAATATTGTGTATAACCTGGTAAAGACCAGACGAACCCCTCAAGCTATCGCCCTATTTCATTAACAAGCGTTTTGTGTAAAATAATGGAGAGAATGGTAAACCGCAGACTTACATGGTACTTGGAGAAACATGGCTTTCTATCTGCAGAACAGTGTGGTTTTCGACAAGGACGATCTTCTATTGACCATTTAGTGTCACTGGAAACAGCCATTCAAAACGCTTTCCTAAATCGGCAGCACCTCGTCGCCCCCGACGGGGAGTCTTATTCTTTAAGACTTTGGGGGTTGGCGTCCCCACGGGCCTAGCCTCCGCAGCTTTTCTTCCCACTATACAATGAGCTGCGGAACACTTTACATTTTACACATATACTACACCAAGAACACTACATAAATTACAACATACACACATACACAATTACACAACAACAACCTACACTGATATTTCTTACATTTACACTCGGTGGTGTTGCGACATCTTACGAAACGCAACCGTAACCCAAGGTGGGAACAAATCGTGCCGATGGGTGAATGGCTCTACGTAGTGAGTCTCGAACGATGTCCTCTGGGCACCAGGGCGAACCCAGTTGTATTTAGCTCTAGCTCCAGTACGCGTGCGCTCTGCTGGAGTGGTCCATTTTTCGCCGGTACTCGTGGGACCAAAATTTCAGTTCCAATAATAAACACTATGATGGTTGGTGGTCCATCTGAAAAAACCACCATTTTAAGTCTTGCGAAGAGACCTCGATCAGCTTCGTCTGACGAGGATAAAAGTCCTACTGAACAGAATTTCTTAAAATCAAAATATAAAAATATCAGATTCGTTGTTCTCAAAAATAGTCAGGAAGGTGGCTCCCTTCAAAAGGTCTCACCGTTTTTAATAAACGAAACCATAACAGGTGCAAGTGGCTCCCCGAAGAATATCAGGAAATTACGCGACGGATCGATTCTGGTTGAAACATTCAACGATGAGCAGAGTCGATCTATCTTACGTCTCCGTAGTATGGGTGGCATAAATATAAGCGCAGAATGCCACAAAACGCTAAATACGAGCCGGGGTGTAATTTTTTGTAGAGACCTTTTGGATATAGATATCTCTGAAATAGTTGACGAGCTGTGCCACCAAGATGTTGTTGAGGTGAAACGTATAATGAAACGGCAGAACGGAACAGAAGAACCGACACCGTCTCTTATATTAACATTCAGTCTCCCTGTTCCACCAGAAAAGATCAAAGTGGGTTACCTCTCGGTTCGGGTACGACCATTCATACCCAACCCACGGCGATGTTTCACATGCCAAGGTTTTGGTCATACTACAACATCTTGCACGAAAACTGAGATCTGTGCTCGATGTGGTAAAGAAGGTCACAACGACACTAACTGCGAAGAAAGTGAAAAATGTGCAAACTGCAGTGGTCCACATACAGCCCGCTCCCGAGATTGCCCAACTTTTAAAGAAGAAAAGGCAATTCTCAAAATCTGTACGGAGCAAAAACTATCTTTTCCGGCTGCACGTAGAGAATATAAAAAGATAAACAACTCACGGAACCTGGTTAAACCAGACGTATCTTTTGCCACCGCTACAACTAAACAAATTCCTACAAATGCTAATAATCAGCAGTGCGGATCCTGCAATGAGCTTAAAAAACTTGTTCAGATGCTATCTGATCAAGTAGCTTCACTTACAGCCACTATCTCAGAGCTGACAAAAATGAATAAAAAGTCCTCCATCGCAGCTAGTGAATCAAACAGTATGTTACATACGAAAGTTCCTATTCCCAAAATCGTACCGCCACGAATAGCGACTATCACAGCTGGCAGTAAGCCACCTAATAAGCTCCCCATAAAGGGAACCCACGTAACTATCTCTTCTGGGATGTCAACTACAGCATCCCATTCAAATAAATCTCCTCCACCATCTCCTCATATACTGGAGGATATGGTTGAAGAACCACCCGACCCTAGGGCATCGGAGTTCTTTAAAATAAAAAATTCAAAAAAGAAAAACCGAATCACGTACAACTAATTTTTATTTAGTTTCCGAAATTTATTTTTTTTATTTGCTTTTTACACTTATGAACATTATTCAGTGGAATGTTAGAGGTATTCGGTCCCGCATTGAAGATATTAGAGTACTGGCGCACACACATGATCCACTAATCATGTGTTTCCAGGAAACTCACCTCCTACAACATGACCGAATTACATTTAGAGGATACTTCTGCGAGAGATACGACTGCCTAGTAGACAGTAGGGAGAGTGGTGGAGTAGCGATTTTCATGAAGAATGGGGTGTCAGCTACAAGAATTCAACTAACCACTGTCATTCCTGCTATTGCAGTAAAGGTCACTATTCCCTTCAAATTGCATATCTGCAATCTGTATCTCTCACCGAACACTGTGTTCAGTGCTTTAGACGTCTCAAATCTCCTTACACAAATACCATCTCCATCGTTAATAGTAGGAGACTTCAATGCCCATCATATTTCCTGGGGCTCAACCTTCTGCTCCACTCGAGGAAATATGATAAACAGATTGAGACAAGATTTTGACCTTTGCCTACTGAATAATGGATCACACACATTTATGTCCTTATCAACTGGTGCTGTATCTAACCTTGATCTTTCCATATGCTCACCGAATGTACTCCCTCATTTTAATTGGTCGATTTGTGATGACTATCACGGCAGTGATCATAGACCAATTATTATTAGTTTCGGTGTAGACTGCGAGATTAAAAGAATGCCACGGAGATGGATTGTTGAAAAGGCAGATTGGAACGGATACTGTAAAGCATTCCAATCTCAGTATGACGATGGAGCGAACATCCTCGACCAATATTCTTCTTTTACGTCCATGATACTTAAGAATGCCAACAGGTATATCCCACAAACATCGGGTAATCCTAGACGTCCTTTCGTTCCATGGTGGAACGATGAATGCAAAATTGCTATTAGGAATCGACGGCAGGCACTACGTAAATTTAATCGTAGGCCCACAACAGAACATCTAAATTTATACCGCAGGGCTAGAGCGGTGTGCCGTCGAGTATTCTTGGACGCTAAGAGGAATTCATGGACGAAATACGTGAGCACTATCTCACGCACTACTTCCACGTCTACTGTATGGAAGAAAATTCGTGCAATCTTCGGATCACCGAAACAATCTATTCTTGGTCTTATTGATGAAGGAGAACTCCTTTCATCATCCTCGGAAGTGGCAAATAGTCTAGCAAAATCTTTCCGCTCGGTGTCTCTCACCTCATCATATAATAACGATTTTCAACGGTACAAGATACAAATGGAGGTGTTGTCGTTAAACATTGGTGATTCGGTTGGTGAATTAAACACTCCATTCGTATTTAAAGAATTGTTACATGCACTTAAAAATTCACGGGACACTTCCCCTGGACCGGACAACATTCGCCTTTCCATGCTTTCACACCTTCCTAATTCGGCACTACAACAACTTTTGAATATTTTCAACGGCTTATTCTCCGAACAAGTCTTCCCACCCGGCTGGTCAGAAGCATTTATTATACCAGTACTAAAACCTGGTAAAGACCAGAAGAACCCCTCAAGCTATCGCCCTATTTCATTAACAAGCGTTTTGTGTAAAATAATGGAGAGAATGGTAAACCGCAGACTTACGTGGTACTTGGAGAAACATGGCTTTCTATCTCCAGAACAGTGTGGTTTTCGACAAGGACGATCTTCCATTGACCATTTAGTGTCACTAGAAACAGCCATACAAAACGCTTTCCTCAATCGGCAACACCTCGTCGCTATCTTCTTTGATATAAAAAAGGCGTATGATACAGCCTGGCGACGTGGTATTCTTAACACTCTCCAAAAATGGGGAATCAAGGGCAATATGCTTGCTTTTATCCGGGGATTCATAAATCACCGAACGGCTCGTGTTCGTGTAGATGATTCGCTCTCAGATAGTGTCATCTTAGAGAATGGAGTGCCCCAAGGTAGTGTATTAAGTGCCACCTTATTTTCTGTAGCCATAAATGATATTACCAAATGTGTTCAGGCTCCTGTCTCATGCTCTCTATTCGCTGACGACTTTGCTATCTACATTGCAAGCCGTTCGGCACCCACAGCAGAGAGACTACTGCAGAACACTATATATCACCTTGAAGCTTGGTCCAGGATTACTGGTTTCACATTTTCATCCGAAAAAACAAAATGTGTAGTTTTTTCTCGGCTACGAAACCCTTCTATTCCGCAAATTTTTCTGAACGGTGAGACTATTACTATCTCTAATTACGTTAAGTTTTTAGGTTTAATTTTTGATAGTCGTCTTACTTGGGTCAAACATTTAAAAGAATTGAAAACAAAATGTTCCAAAATTTTAGATATGATGCGAGTCCTTACTAACACCAAGTGGGGAGCCGATAGATCATGTATGATACATTTTTACTATTCCTTTGTTCGCTCCCGTTTAGATTACGGTTGTGTGGCCTACTCATCAGCTCGTCAAACCGTGCTTAAAATGCTGGATAGTGTACATCATGCTTTCCTTCGGCTTGCTACAGGCGCGTTTAGATCAAGTCCTGTCGCAAGCTTACTTGTAGACTGTGGTGAACCATCACTTTGGGATAGACGAGACCAGTTCTTATTATCTTATTTTGCTCGTCTCAGAGGACAGCCAAATCACCCGGTTCTTGAGTCAGTCCTTAAAAATCCTAATCTAGGAAAGTATGAGGATCATCCACGACGTACTGCACCTGTAGGTATCCGTACCTGGCGTCTGCTGCAGCATATAAATGTTGACACACCGTCATTCTTTCCTATGTACCCTTGCTCATATCCTCCATGGGGAATAAACCTCATAAATTTTAATTTTGACCTGACTACATGTAATAAACAATCAACACCATCTATCGTCTTTCAGCAGATGTTTCAGTGTGTTCTCTCCAAGGCGAAACCAGACGCGGTTGTATACACTGATGGATCGAAACAAAACGATACGGTTGGGTGTGCTTTTGTTGTCAATGAGAGAACTTATATGTTTGGTCTCCCCAGTATTACGAGTGTGTTTACCGCTGAACTATATGCTATAAATAAGGCTCTAAACATCATTAACCCTAAATATAGAAAAATTCTTATTTGCAGTGACTCGTGTAGTGCTCTCCAAGCCTTAAAGAACTTTTATTCCAAACATCCTATCGTCATTGAAATTTACAACGCAATCGCTGAGTTGAATAATCGCAACACAGAATTAAGTTTTTGCTGGGTCCCTAGCCACGTAGGGATTCCAGGTAATGAACATGCAGATTCCGCTGCCAAAGAAGCATGTAACCAGCCTCCTTTCACCACCCGAGTTGCTACTTCTGATTTCATTAACTATGTAAAACAATTATTAAGAACAAGATGGCAAGGTGATTGGACAGCTACTGTTGATAATAAACTCCGTCAGATTAAAAATTCTGTGTTACCATGGAACTCCTCATACAGAAAACCCCGGCGTGAGGAAGTAGTACTCTGTCGATTGCGGATAGGACACACGAGAGTCACACACGAGTACCTGTTTACAAGAGGACAACCACCTCTATGCGCAAGATGCAACTGCCGCGTGACTGTGCGCCACATACTCGTGGACTGCATATGTTATGCGGCATTGCGTCGTAAATTTAAAATTCCTAGTAACATCCGTGGTATCTTGCGTGACGATAAGCAGGTTTTAAACCGCATGTTTATATTTTTACGTAGTATAGGGTTAATGCAAAAAATTTAATAAGTATGTATTCTTTAGTAATTGTATGTATTGTCCTATGTATTGTTTTGTTATCCGAGTAGGGAGCCTTTTACACTCCCTATCGGATTTTTTTGTTTTTTTTTGTATGTTTTTTAAATTCGTCTGTGATATTAGTTATAAGATTTTTGTGATATTAGTTTTAAGTTTTATCTCCTTTTTTAGTTTTAAGTTTTATTTATTTTTAATGTGATAGTTTTTAACATAGCTTTAAGTTTTATTTATTTTTAATGTGATAGTTTTTAACATAGCTTTAAGTTTTATTTATTTTTAATGTGATAGTTTTTAACAGAGTTTTAAGTTACATATTAGTGTTTTTGTTATCCGAGAATGGGCCTTTTACACCCATTCCGGATTTTGTTTCTGTGATAGTAGTTTTAAGTTTTAATTTTATCTAAAAACCTAAAATTATTTTTATTTATTTATTTATCTATCTATTTATTTATTTTCCGGGCGATGATAACGTTCAACCGTTTTTCGCCCCTAAAAAAAAAAAAAGAAAAAAAAAAAAAAAAAAGAGGTGCAAGATCCGGGTCGAACTGGCCTATCCGTCCTATATGTAAAATAGTTCCGAAGGGTCAGTTGCTTGTTTGGGTTCAAGCACGTCTCAGACAACAGTATCACGTCTATCAGTAGATCCTCGGCCAGACGGCATAGTTCCTCCGTCCGGCCTACTACTGAGTTGGCGTTCCACTGCAAGAGTCTGAGGGTGGGCCTAACCATACCTGGACAGTACAGCCATGAGGCACTCTATTAAGGACTGAATACAGTCCTGAGAGATTTTGCCTGGAGCAGGCGTGGCAAAACCATCATAATATCTGGCAGGATATCCTTCACTGTCATCTGCAACTGGAAGTCCATGCCAGTGGTCTCCAACGGGGTAGCCGGTTTCGGATTGCCGCTGGAGGTGCCTTTTGGCGCGGCCGCCCTTTTGGTGGGGCGCGGTGTTTTTAACAGCCTGCTTGGCCTTCCCAGCCGGAGCAGGCTTTGCCTTTCCCGTCGAGGAAGGCTTGGCCTTCTTCGCCGGGGCCGGCTTTGTCGCCGCCTTTTGTTTCACCACCTTCTTGGTGGTCGCCGCCGGTTTTGGCTTGGCGGGTGTTGGGGAGGGTACCTCCCCTTTTTTCACGACCGCCTTGGCCACAGGTGCCGGCACCTCCGGTTTGGGGGCTGCTATTCCCCCACCGGCAACACGGGCCCAGCTGCGGCCGTCAACAGTCGCGGGCTTTTTAAGTCCCTTGACTTTTGATGTCTGCTCCTTGTAATAGGGGCAGCCCCTGTAATTGGCCGGATGTGGCCCCTTACAATTGACGCATGAGGCTGGCTCCTCACGCGGCTTGACGCAGGCAGAAGTGTCGTGGTTTCCACCACACTTCACGCATTGCTGGGCCCTCTGGCAATAATTTGAAGAGTGCCCAAATTTTTGGCATCTGTGGCATTGGGGCGGCCCCCCTCGTGACACAAATGCAGTCACTGCTACCGTGCAATAGAAAATATCGCTGAGGTCGTATATTTTGCGCGCACTAGGGGTCCTTTTCAAGGCCACTAGGCAGGTCGGGGTTTCCCGACCGTCCCTTGTGAGGAGCTTCTTTACCGAAACCACCTCATAGCCAAGGGAGGTCAGTTCCTCCCTTACTTCCTCCGGGGCAGTCCCATAGGGGATCCCCCGTATAACCACCTTCAGCTCCCTATCCTTCAGGAGCTGAAAGGAGTGGAAGGCGATTCCCTTGGAGTGCAGGAAACTCTGCACCGCCCGGTAATCCTCCTCGCTGCTCAGCTGCAGCCTGATTGAAAGCCCGGTGCTCTTGGCAACCAGGCGCCCCCCGATCCTTGACTTTATGTCACGCGCTAATGCTGGCCACTCCTTCGGACAGTCCAGCATTATCGGCGGGATTTTCTCCCGCCTGACGGTAGCAGGCTGTGATGGGGCCCCATCATCAGCCTGCGGGTTGGCGGCTACTGCAGCCCGCTACGGGCTCCGCCTCCATAGGAGGCGCGGAGTCTCGGTGTTTCTGGCGCTTCCCAGCGCCAGACCCGCTTTCCTCTCCACCGTCTGACAGTTCCGGGGTGGGGGAGGCCTTATTTTACCTTCCATGAAGGAAAGAATAATACCAAAATTTAAAAAATTAAAACTTAGACTAGCACTTCTTATAACTACACTTCCTGTAATAACAAAATGCACAAGAAATAAAAATAAGAATGGAAAGTTAGTCTTTCTTTTTGTATAGAATAATTTAAAATTAAATTATTCTATATAGCTTAACAATAAGAATAGACCTATACAAAATTTGAATAGGCTATTAAATCTATTACTAACGACTTAGAAAGTTCAATTTACATAATAGAAAAGATTAATAAAAGAAAAATCTATTATAGTCTTAGCTGAATAGAGAACAATAGCCTGCTATACAGGCAGGTGCGGCCCAGCGGATGTCCTCCCTTAGAATCGGAATGGAATGCAAAGTTGGCAGGAGTTTATTACTCCCCACTCCATCACAGAACCTGGACAGAGTCCCTTGCTGCTGGATCATTCTAATCGGGCTTGTTTTTTTTTAAAAGGGTTATTTTTAATCTCGGATCTAGTTTTTCAAGTTTTGTCTATTATTAATTTAGTGAATTTAAGACGGATTTAATTGCATTCCAATCCGTTGTTAAACCAGCGTTATCGAACCCATTTCATGGGCCGACCGCGGAAGGCTAGGCTTATAAAGCCTGTCCTCCCGACGTAATTCCCCTTCAGACCGTCCACTGAAGTCCTTTCGGTGCTAACACTTTAATAGGCTAGCAGGAATACGCCACAACGGGGCACTATCTGTAAGGAGGGAGCAATGCGTCCCCTTTTCCGGAGGAGTCGCAATTGCTGGGTTACTTTGTCTGATTGTAAGTTTGAATTAGGAGAGGTTGTAAAGAAGCTCTTCATCCGCTTCTGGTATGGCTGCCCTTCAGGACGCATCTCTGCTGGGCTCTGTTCCGGACTCCAGTCCGTGATGTTGAGACGAGTGGCTGGTCTTCCTTCTTCTTCATCTTCTCCCGAAGACCTCTTCGTTCTTCTTTGGCCTGCACTTTCCAAGAATTGGTAGTAACCGAAGTTACATACCGTTAACCTTGTAATTCCCGAAGGGCTGAACGGGGGAAAGTGCAGGTTTCTTCGCTCTTCTGTGCTGTCAGTGGCTGCTGGGCAGGTGGCTGCTGGGCTGATGGGCTCGTTCCCTCTTTCTTCTTTCTTGAAAGGAAAGGAAGGTAATAGGTAACTTACAAATGGTGGTGCCTATTCTCGATCGCGGTTTTGGGGCGGCGATTTTCTGGAAAGAAGTAAACAGTAATTATTCACTCCACGTAATTATTAACCTTCAGACACACGTGTGTCTGAGAAGGGGTTGGGGGGAACGCGTGGCCGCAGTGAAGAAACCATTTGTTTTGTGGTGGCTGTTGGTATCTGCAACAGAAGAAACAGAACACACACACGGAAGGAAAAAAAAAAAAAAAAAAAAAAAAAAAAAAATTTCTTAATTATAACTTTTCTTTCGGCTGGCACGTCGAGTCGTTCCACATCCACGTTTCTCCCGTTTCTGAAACAAGAGAAACAGAACAAAACACACGTGGAAAAAAAAAAAAAAAATTTTTAATTTAGACCGCGTTTTTGTTGTATGCGCGACTTACCGTATTTGAAGTCTTCAAATTATATAACTCGCGACCCCGGAAACGCGTCTGACGCACTATTCCGGTTATGGCTCATGCGATATGGAGGCCCCTAAGCCTGGTTTGTCGATTTTCGGCTACCGCACCGCACCATCACGGTGGTTCGTCCAGTACGGCGTGAGGCCGCTTCCTTACACCTGTCGGAGTTGGGTCCTCTCTGCAGATGTCCCGAAGATGACTGTGTTCGGACACAGCCGCTCTCCCGAACAGTCTGCGCCCCTGCGCCACCACCACCTCGGACACGGATTGAAATCTCGCATCAGATCGGAGAGTGGCGTTCCTGACGAACCACGGAGCTCCAAAGATCGTCCGCAACGCTATGTTTTGGACGGCCTCGATCTTCTTTTGAAGCGAGGAGCTCAACACTGCCCCCCATGCCGGGTAAGCATATGTTAGAATCGGCAGTACGTACAGCCGAAAAATGAGCAGCTTAGTTGCCAGTGGTTACGGGCTGGCACTGTTCAGCACTGGGTATAGCGAGGCTCTGGCGGCCTTAGCCCTTCGGGTCGCATAATTTACATGCTCGTCGAAGGTAAGCCGCCTGTCCAACACCACCCCCAGGTACTTAACTGTTTTCTCAAAAGGGATTTTCTCCTCTGAGATTTCCAGCTCTCTGGTCGGTTTTCGTGTCTAATCCAGGTAGCTGGCCGCCCGGCTGATGTCCTCGCAGACCCTTCTTACATTGTCTGTCGACGCAGGTAGAAGTCCTGTTGAACACCTGGCTGGACTGGTTACAACTCACAAATCACAGAGCACAAAGAGATCCTTCCACTAGCAAAGCCAAGGATCACCCCCTTAGAATCCGGAACGGAACGCAAGGATGTCGGAGGGTGCAATACCCTCCTATTTTTCGCAGTATACGGACTTTCGTCCTTTGGTGCTGGGTGATTCTATTTCACTGGCGGTTATTAATAGTAGTTGGCGTTTATTCGTTTGGTGAAGTTTGGATTGCGTTCCGATCCAATGGATGGTTTGTCGGTAGGGGCCCGGCGGAACGATTTGCTAGTAAGCTTATCTTCCGTGACGCGCTCCATTTCAGCCAAGAGTTGGCTGAAATCCTTAGTCTAAGGTGGCGTCCTCTCATAAGGAAAGGAACGTCGGAGGCGATTTTTGGGCCTACTCTTATTCATTTACTCAATTCAGTTCAATTTAGCTTGGTCTGAATTAAGGAAATGTGGTTGGATGGATTGCTCTGGGGTGTTGCGCCTCAGAGCTATCTCAGTCGGTAGAGTATGATTTGCGGTTTACTATTCTGAGCGCGATATACCTCTATTAAGTATTAGATGTCTGCCCGCCGTAAGGGCAGGCAGGAGAGATATACATAACGCAGGTTGTTTTTCGTGCGCCCGTGCGCCGGGGTGGTGACAATTTTGAATAAAACGCCCCCCTATTATATTTAAAATTTGAACTTGGTGCAGGTGCTGGTACTGGTTAGGCTATGTCAAAATATAATGGTCCGCGGAGGGTTTGGGGGGTCAGGTGGTGGCTGGCCAAACACGCTTTCTTCTAGCTGTCCTTGCAGTGCTTGGAGTTTTGCCTGAAAAAGAAAAAGCCCAAGCGCACAGCGTATTGAACTATTGAATTGGTGATAAAGATTGCTCTTTTATCACCGTGGTATTTGGTGGTGGCGGGTTAAAGCAGTCAAGCTGCCGGATAGGTATGGAAGTGGGAGCGGAATTTAGTAGAGTGTCCGCCTGTCTTCTTTTGGTGGGCCCTCGCTGTGAAGCCGTAGACCTTGCCTAACTCTTCTCTTGAGTAACCTTTGCTTACCGCTTTGCTTGTAGTTCTAAAAAGAACTAAGCGGGCGAGAAGGCAGGTTTCTTCTTTCCGTAGCAGTTCTTTCTTCATCGTCTTCTTCTTCTGCTGCCTCGTCGTCTCTTCTTCCCTCTGGTGCGGAAGGTGATGGAGGATTGAGCGGAGGGGATTGGTTTTAGTGGTTCGCTTATTGTATAGGCATACTATCCTATGATCATATGCGTAAGTGTATTTCTAATTTGTATAAACTATTTGTGTTATAGCTTGGTGGGGGATGACATAATTTGTCATGCCATTATGTTGACTCTTATGTGTAAGAGTCAGATATGTTTTTAACCTCAATTAAAGTGGCGGCCCGGGGGCAACCCACGTTGCAGTTGTCGACTCTTATTATTATAATATTTAAAAAATAATTATATATATGGATACATAATTTGCAGTAGGACTTACCTCTGTTTAGTGGCATGGCTTACCTGGCCGGCCGTTACCTTACGGCGGTTCGTCCAATACTGCATGTGGTCGTTTCCTGACCACCTGTGGTTGCGGGTCCTCCCTGCAGATGTCCCGGATGTGTTGGAACTCGGAGGCAGCAGCTGAGCTGTAGAACCGCTTCGCCTGCTCCAGTCCCACCTCGCAGACTGTCTGCAGTCTGGCGTCACTGCGTAGAGCTGTGTTCCTGATGAACCAGGGGGCCCCGAATATCGTCCTGAGGGCGATGTTCTGGACGACCTCCAGTTTCTTCAGGAGTTGTGCGCTCGCCAGTCCTCCCCAGGCCGGGAAGGCGTAAACCATGATGGGAATCACGTAGATCCTGAAAAGTAAGATCTTAATTAGGTTTGGCGTTGGACTTCGTCGGTTCAGCAGCTGGTAGAGTGCGCCTCGAGCCTGCTTCGCCCTCTCGGTTACACTTAGGATGTGTTCCCGGAAGGTCAGCCGGTTATCGATGATCACCCCCAGGTATTTCGCCGACTTTTTATATTCTATGGGGTCGCCACAGATTTCCAACCGGACTGGCTGTTTCCGCTTTTTCCCGGGAGGGGTAAAGATCACGGCTACGGATTTATCTCCGTTCATCTTGACCCGCCACTTCTCCAGCCCGTCCAGCTGTTCCTGCAGTTTCCCCACCGCGAAATCGGTATTACACGACGTATAGAAGAACGCGGTGTCATCAGCGTAGAGGCTGGCCCTCACCCCCGCTATGCACGGCATATCGTTGATATATGTCGTGAAGAGCAAGGGGGAAAGTACAGCCCCCTGCGGAACTCCAGCCTCGATTGGTCGGTCAGTGGAAATTGACTCCCCCATCGAGACGTGGAATTTTCTGCCCATCAGGTAGGACCGCAACAGCATCACCAGTCCACTCGGCAAGGGGGAACGGGCGAGCTTGTATAACAGGCCCTCGTGCCACACCCTGTCGAATGCCTTGGCCACATCCAGTCGAATGCCTTGGCCACATCCAGGAAGGCGGCCACAGTGACCATCTTTCTGTTGAGACCTGTGGCGACGCTGTCCACGATCCGTACCAGTTGGTGCGTTGTCGCGTGGCCCTTCCGAAAACCAAATGGTCTTGCCTGATCCCCCGCCCCAAAAATCGAGTCAGACGTTCTAAGAGTATTCTTTCGAATATCTTCGACAATACCGGGAGCAGGGAAATCGGCCTATAGTTTTGGGGAAAGAGTGGGTCCTTCCCCGGCTTCGGAAAGCACACGACTCTCGCAGTCTTCCAGCTGGATGGGTAATGGCCCACCCAGATAATAGAAGAAAAGATGACCGCTAGTCCTGTGATCACACATCGCGGGACGTTTCTAAGGGCACGGGCCTTTATGCCATCCGGCCCCGGAGCTTTATCCGGGCGTGTGGCAGTTATGGCCGCTGTGACCTCGTCCTCGCGTACGCGATCAACCTGAGGGGGCACCGCTATCGCATTTTCGGCGTAGGTCTCCCAGAAGTCCTCGACCTCCTCTATATGGTCGTCATCGTAAACATCGGTGTTCGGGGTAAACTGGTCTTCCAGTGTATCCGCGAAAACCTCTGCCTTGTCTTGGTCAGAGTAGGCCAGACCACTCGGACCATGTAGAGGGTGTTTCGGAGCTCCAGGCCCCTTCAGCCTCTTGCAAAGGCGGAAAGCCGATCCCATATCCGCCGAAGCCGACTCGAGGAAATCCCGCCAGGATTCCTCCCTGTGCGCCTCCAGCAATTGTTTCACCCTGGTCGTCTGAGCGTTGAGCAAGCGCTTATCGTCAGGGTCCAGGGTGAGTCTGTATCTTGTTCTTAGCCGTCGCTTCTCGGCTATTGCTTCGGTCACTCTAGGAGGAAGCCTGTCCCTACGGCAGTCTATCGGGCTTTTCGTCGTACAAGTACTAAGAGCAGCCCTGATAGCCGTGGTAACTGACTCGGTCTCGTTATCAATTTCCTCGGCCGTGCCCAGCAGATCTAGTGGCTCTCGGTGATAGGTCCTCTGGAGAGTTTCCTTGAATCTCATCCAGTTGACCGCCTCTTTGCACCTAGGCGGCGGGTATCGGTCGGCCCTATCATCTTCCAGTTCAAGCAGGACAGGGGAGTGGTCGGAGCTGAGGTCCTCGATTGTCGCGATGGACAGTGGTTTTTCCACTGCCCTCACTATGGCAATGTCAAGGACGTCAGGCCGAAAATTACCCGAATTATGCGTGAACGTGGGAGTTTCAGGGCCGAGCACCCTGACCCCCGCCCTCTGTGCATACTCGCTGAGGGCGCGGCCATTTCTGTTGGCCCTGCGGCTGTTCCACGACGTGTATTTTGCGTTCAAGTCACCCGCAATTATTGCGGGTGATTGTGCGTCCAGAAGGAGGTCCAGGTCATCCAGCGGTAGAGGGCGATTTGGCGGATTATAGGCCGCAATCACCCTATACACTGTCCCCGCGAAATCCAGCTGGACGCACGTTTGCTCCAGACAACGTGTCTGGATGTTAACTCTTGCGTGAGTTACACGTCTGTGGACAAATACCGCAGTGCCCCCAGCTGGAGGTCGCCCTTGCGGTACCGCCCTGTCGGTTCTATACGCCGTATAATTCCGAAGTGTCACCTTTTGTGCAGGCGTGAGCTTTGTTTCAGCTACGCAGATGACGTCTGCTTCTAGGTCTTCCGCAAGACGCAGTAATTCCAGCGTCCTGCTTCGGAGCCCATCAGCATTCCATCCTAATACCCTAAGTACCCGCTTATGCATAGCGAGCAACTATTGTGGTGATAGTCTCCACTATTATGTGGAGTATCTCCCGTATACCGCTCGCCTGCATCAGCCTGGGAACGGCAGCCAGGATGTCAGGCACTATCCCAGCGAAGGAGAACCGCGAGCTGTCGCTGCCCCCCTCCCTGGGACTCTCTCCCACGACCCGGGCAGCCGTCCCCTGAGCCTTAGCTTGGCCAGAGGGTGGACTCCGCTTCTCGGCCCCTTTGTCTGTCGCTTCTCGGCGCTCTGTTTCGGCTCGGAAGGGCGGGGGGCCGGCGCAGGTGTAGTTTTCCGCACCTTTCCCCCTCCCTTCTTCATCGCCTTTTTGGGCTGTTGTCCCCCGCCAGCGACGGTTTTCGCTTTTGAAGGGGCCGCCTGTTTGGGCGGTTTCCCTTTTGGAGCGGCCACCTTTGGTGGGCGCTCTGCAGCCTCCTCAGCGGGGGGCCCCGCCCCCGGGGCAGCTTTTTCGGATTTCTCCGCATCGGCAGTCCGGGGGGCGGTCGGTTTCCCTGTCGCACCGGACGCCACACTGGCCCACGATCTTCCGCTGGCGGGAGTCGTGGCAGCGCCAATTGTTTGTCTGGCCACTATCTTCTTGTAGTAGCCGCACCCGCGATAATTAGCGGGGTGGTCTCCCTTGCAGTTGATGCAAACTGCAGGGGATTCCCTGGTCTTGGTGCAGGTGGCGGTCTCGTGCTGACCTGCACACTTCAGGCAGTTGAAGGCCCTCGAGCAGTAATTGCTAGAGTGCCCAAACCGCTGGCAACGATGGCATTGGGGGGGGCCGCCTTTCGCCACGTAGGCCGACATCTTCACCCTGCAACAGAACAGGCTGTCGATGTCGTACACCTTCCGGACATCAGGGGTCCTCCTCAGAGCGACCAGACAGGTGGCAGTTTCCCTGCCATCCCGTGTCGTTAGTTTCCTCACCGATGAGACGTCCAGTCCCATCTCAGTGAGTTCAGCGTAGATGTCCAGCATTATGGGCGGGATCTTGCTCTTCTGTTGAGGAGCAGGATCAGCCTCCGGGCAGGGAGCCCCTGTATCCATTGCCTCTCTGGCGGCACCAGAGTGGCTGGATGTCGGTGTCGTCGGCGTTGAGGCGCTGGAGGTTGACGCAGTCGGTCTGGGCAGCTTAGAGCTCCCCAAACCCTTCTTGGCACGCTTGGCCAGTCTCAGTGATGCCCCCTCGTCGCTGCGGTCCGAGCCGCTGGACACGGATCCACAGGACGGGGCAGGCCGCGTCTTTGCGCGTGGCGCAACTACGCTTTCCATTTTTCGCCGAAAAAATAAAAAATAAAATAAAAAATTAAACTAAGAATATATGTCTTATAGTTAACACTTTTCTGAAAGAAAAAAGAACAAAACACAATATGGTATGCTATTCACACGATAGTCCTATACAATTTATATAGGCTATGTAATAAAAGTTCACTATTATAATAGCTGAAATAAAAATAAATTATATGATAGTCATAAAATTCTAGTCTTAGCTGTTGTTGTTGTGACAATAAAACACTGGAATGCAGGTAGCTGGCCGCCCGGCTGGTGTCCTAGCGGTACCGCTTCACATGGTCGGCGACGCCAGTTGAAGCAGGTATAAGCTGTAGACCCTCTGGGCTGCACTCACACTAACACAATTATTCAGAGCTCTTATAAACACAACCTTTCTCTATGACTGCCAAGACAAGAATCCGCCCTTAGAATCCGGAATGGAATGGAATGCAAAGTTGGCAGGAGTCTATTACTCCCTACTTTATCGCAGAGCCTGGACAGAGTCCCTTGCTGCTGGATCTTTCTAATCGGGCTTGTTTTTAAAAGGTTATTTTTAATCTCGGATCTAATTTTTCAATTTTTGTCTATTATTATTTTAGTGAATTTAAGACGGATTTAATTGCATTCCAATCCGTTGTTGAACCAGCGTTATCAAACCCATTGCATGGGCCGACCGCGGAAGGCTAGGCTTATAAAGCCTGTCCTCCCGACGTAATTCCCCTTCAGACCGTCCACTGAAGTCCTTTCGGTGCTAACACTTTAATAGGCTAGCAGGAATACGCCACAACGGGGCACTATCTGTAAGGAGGGAGCAATGCGTCCCCTTTTCCGGAGGAGTCGCAATTGCTGGGTTACTTTGTCTGATTGTAAGTTTGAATTAGGAGAGGTTGTAAAGAAGCTCTTCATCCGCTTCTGGTATGGCTGCCCTTCAGGACGCATCTCTGCTGGGCTCTGTTCCGGACTCCAGTCCGTGATGTTGAGACGAGTGGCTGGTCTTCCTTCTTCTTCATCTTCTCCCGAAGACCTCTTCGTTCTTCTTTGGCCTGCACTTTCCAAGAATTGGTAGTAACCGAAGTTACATACCGTTAACCTTGTAATTCCCGAAGGGCTGAACGGGGGAAAGTGCAGGTTTCTTCGCTCTTCTGTGCTGTCAGTGGCTGCTGGGCAGGTGGCTGCTGGGCTGATGGGCTCGTTCCCTCTTTCTTCTTTCTTGAAAGGAAAGGAAGGTAATAGGTAACTTACAAATGGTGGTGCCTATTCTCGATCGCGGTTTTGGGGCGGCGATTTTCTGGAAAGAAGTAAACAGTAATTATTCACTCCACGTAATTATTAACCTTCAGACACACGTGTGTCTGAGAAGGGGTTGGGGGGAACGCGTGGCCGCAGTGAAGAAACCATTTGTTTTGTGGTGGCTGTTGGTATCTGCAACAGAAGAAACAGAACACACACACGGAAGGAAAAAAAAAAAAAAAAAAAAATTTCTTAATTATAACTTTTCTTTCGGCTGGCACGTCGAGTCGTTCCACATCCACGTTTCTCCCGTTTCTGAAACAAGAGAAACAGAACAAAACACACGTGGAAAAAAAAAAAAAATTTTTAATTTAGACCGCGTTTTTGTTGTATGCGCGACTTACCGTATTTGAAGTCTTCAAATTATATAACTCGCGACCCCGGAAACGCGTCTGACGCACTATTCCGGTTATGGCTCATGCGATATGGAGGCCCCTAAGCCTGGTTTGTCGATTTTCGGCTACCGCACCGCACCATCACGGTGGTTCGTCCAGTACGGCGTGAGGCCGCTTCCTTACACCTGTCGGAGTTGGGTCCTCTCTGCAGATGTCCCGAAGATGACTGTGTTCGGACACAGCCGCT
The DNA here is from genome assembly GCF_047948215.1 of Lycorma delicatula. NCBI lineage: Eukaryota > Metazoa > Arthropoda > Insecta > Hemiptera > Fulgoridae > Lycorma > Lycorma delicatula. Next base: position 346,157,452 of record NC_134455.1, on the reverse strand, counting down.
CTCCCGAACAGTCTGCGCGCCTGCGCCACCCCCACCTCGGACACGGATTGAAATCTCGCATCAGATCGGAGAGTGGCGTTCCTGACGAACCACGGAGCTCCAAAGATCGTCCGCAACGCTATGTTTTGGACGGCCTCGATCTTCTTTTGAAGCGAGGAGCTCAACACTGCCCCCCATGCCGGGTAAGCATATGTTAGAATCGGCAGTACGTACAGCCGAAAAATGAGCAGCTTAGTTGCCAGTGGTTACGGGCTGGCACTGTTCAGCACTGGGTATAGCGAGGCTCTGGCGGCCTTAGCCCTTCGGGTCGCATAATTTACATGCTCGTCGAAGGTAAGCCGCCTGTCCAACACCACCCCCAGGTACTTAACTGTTTTCTCAAAAGGGATTTTCTCCTCTGAGATTTCCAGCTCTCTGGTCGGTTTTCGTGTCTAATCCAGGTAGCTGGCCGCCCGGCTGATGTCCTCGCAGACCCTTCTTACATTGTCTGTCGACGCAGGTAGAAGTCCTGTTGAACACCTGGCTGGACTGGTTACAACTCACAAATCACAGAGCACAAAGAGATCCTTCCACTAGCAAAGCCAAGGATCACCCCCTTAGAATCCGGAACGGAACGCAAGGATGTCGGAGGGTGCAATACCCTCCTATTTTTCGCAGTATACGGACTTTCGTCCTTTGGTGCTGGGTGATTCTATTTCACTGGCGGTTATTAATAGTAGTTGGCGTTTATTCGTTTGGTGAAGTTTGGATTGCGTTCCGATCCAATGGATGGTTTGTCGGTAGGGGCCCGGCGGAACGATTTGCTAGTAAGCTTATCTTCCGTGACGCGCTCCATTTCAGCCAAGAGTTGGCTGAAATCCTTAGTCTAAGGTGGCGTCCTCTCATAAGGAAAGGAACGTCGGAGGCGATTTTTGGGCCTACTCTTATTCATTTACTCAATTCAGTTCAATTTAGCTTGGTCTGAATTAAGGAAATGTGGTTGGATGGATTGCTCTGGGGTGTTGCGCCTCAGAGCTATCTCAGTCGGTAGAGTATGATTTGCGGTTTACTATTCTGAGCGCGATATACCTCTATTAAGTATTAGATGTCTGCCCGCCGTAAGGGCAGGCAGGAGAGATATACATAACGCAGGTTGTTTTTCGTGCGCCCGTGCGCCGGGGTGGTGACAATTTTGAATAAAACGCCCCCCTATTATATTTAAAATTTGAACTTGGTGCAGGTGCTGGTACTGGTTAGGCCATGTCAAAATATAATGGTCCGCGGAGGGTTTGGGGGGTCAGGTGGTGGCTGGCCAAACACGCTTTCTTCTAGCTGTCCTTGCAGTGCTTGGAGTTTTGCCTGAAAAAGAAAAAGCCCAAGCGCACAGCGTATTGAACTATTGAATTGGTGATAAAGATTGCTCTTTTATCACCGTGGTATTTGGTGGTGGCGGGTTAAAGCAGTCAAGCTGCCGGATAGGTATGGAAGTGGGAGCGGAATTTAGTAGAGTGTCCGCCTGTCTTCTTTTGGTGGGCCCTCGCTGTGAAGCCGTAGACCTTGCCTAACTCTTCTCTTGAGTAACCTTTGCTTACCGCTTTGCTTGTAGTTCTAAAAAGAACTAAGCGGGCGAGAAGGCAGGTTTCTTCTTTCCGTAGCAGTTCTTTCTTCATCGTCTTCTTCTTCTGCTGCCTCGTCGTCTCTTCTTCCCTCTGGTGCGGAAGGTGATGGAGGATTGAGCGGAGGGGATTGGTTTTAGTGGTTCGCTTATTGTATAGGCATACTATCCTATGATCATATGCGTAAGTGTATTTCTAATTTGTATAAACTATTTGTGTTATAGCTTGGTGGGGGATGACATAATTTGTCATGCCATTATGTTGACTCTTATGTGTAAGAGTCAGATATGTTTTTAACCTCAATTAAAGTGGCGGCCCGGGGGCAACCCACGTTGCAGTTGTCGACTCTTATTATTATAATATTTAAAAAATAATTATATATATGGATACATAATTTGCAGTAGGACTTACCTCTGTTTAGTGGCATGGCTTACCTGGCCGGCCGTTACCTTACGGCGGTTCGTCCAATACTGCATGTGGTCGTTTCCTGACCACCTGTGGTTGCGGGTCCTCCCTGCAGATGTCCCGGATGTGTTGGAACTCGGAGGCAGCAGCTGAGCTGTAGAACCGCTTCGCCTGCTCCAGTCCCACCTCGCAGACTGTCTGCAGTCTGGCGTCACTGCGTAGAGCTGTGTTCCTGATGAACCAGGGGGCCCCGAATATCGTCCTGAGGGCGATGTTCTGGACGACCTCCAGTTTCTTCAGGAGTTGTGCGCTCGCCAGTCCTCCCCAGGCCGGGAAGGCGTAAACCATGATGGGAATCACGTAGATCCTGAAAAGTAAGATCTTAATTAGGTTTGGCGTTGGACTTCGTCGGTTCAGCAGCTGGTAGAGTGCGCCTCGAGCCTGCTTCGCCCTCTCGGTTACACTTAGGATGTGTTCCCGGAAGGTCAGCCGGTTATCGATGATCACCCCCAGGTATTTCGCCGACTTTTTATATTCTATGGGGTCGCCACAGATTTCCAACCGGACTGGCTGTTTCCGCTTTTTCCCGGGAGGGGTAAAGATCACGGCTACGGATTTATCTCCGTTCATCTTGACCCGCCACTTCTCCAGCCCGTCCAGCTGTTCCTGCAGTTTCCCCACCGCGAAATCGGTATTACACGACGTATAGAAGAACGCGGTGTCATCAGCGTAGAGGCTGGCCCTCACCCCCGCTATGCACGGCATATCGTTGATATATGTCGTGAAGAGCAAGGGGGAAAGTACAGCCCCCTGCGGAACTCCAGCCTCGATTGGTCGGTCAGTGGAAATTGACTCCCCCATCGAGACGTGGAATTTTCTGCCCATCAGGTAGGACCGCAACAGCATCACCAGTCCACTCGGCAAGGGGGAACGGGCGAGCTTGTATAACAGGCCCTCGTGCCACACCCTGTCGAATGCCTTGGCCACATCCAGGAAGGCGGCCACAGTGACCATCTTTCTGTTGAGACCTGTGGCGACGCTGTCCACGATCCGTACCAGTTGGTGCGTTGTCGCGTGGCCCTTCCGAAAACCAAACTGGTCTTGCCTGATCCCCCGCCCCAGATATCGAGTCAGACGTTTTTTTTTTTTTTTTTTTTTTTATTTTCAATTAATGGTAAATTATACGTAGGAAAATTGTCGTTGTTAATCACTTCGCATTTTTGTTTCAGCTGTTCAAATGAAACGTTTGACATAGTGTCAACAACTTCGTCTACTTGATGATTGTTATTTAAATTTATTAATTCAATGACTTTATCGTCATAATTTTGAGATGATATGGTTCTACTTGGAATCGGTTCTTCTGTCATGATTGAATAAACTTCGAAGTCCGATGGTAAATAATATTGAGGGAGTTGGTTCTCAAGAAATTGGTTAAATTGATTAAAAGGAATAGATAAAATAAAATTATAAATGGAAATAGTATTCTTTCGAATATCTTCGACAATACCGGGAGCAGGGAAATCGGCCTATAGTTTTGGGGAAAGAGTGGGTCCTTCCCCGGCTTCGGAAAGCACACGACTCTCGCAGTCTTCCAGCTGGATGGGTAATGGCCCACCCAGATAATAGAAGAAAAGATGACCGCTAGTCCTGTGATCACACATCGCGGGACGTTTCTAAGGGCACGGGCCTTTATGCCATCCGGCCCCGGAGCTTTATCCGGGCGTGTGGCAGTTATGGCCGCTGTGACCTCGTCCTCGCGTACGCGATCAACCTGAGGGGGCACCGCTATCGCATTTTCGGCGTAGGTCTCCCAGAAGTCCTCGACCTCCTCTATATGGTCGTCATCGTAAACATCGGTGTTCGGGGTAAACTGGTCTTCCAGTGTATCCGCGAAAACCTCTGCCTTGTCTTGGTCAGAGTAGGCCAGACCACTCGGACCATGTAGAGGGTGTTTCGGAGCTCCAGGCCCCTTCAGCCTCTTGCAAAGGCGGAAAGCCGATCCCATATCCGCCGAAGCCGACTCGAGGAAATCCCGCCAGGATTCCTCCCTGTGCGCCTCCAGCAATTGTTTCACCCTGGTCGTCTGAGCGTTGAGCAAGCGCTTATCGTCAGGGTCCAGGGTGAGTCTGTATCTTGTTCTTAGCCGTCGCTTCTCGGCTATTGCTTCGGTCACTCTAGGAGGAAGCCTGTCCCTACGGCAGTCTATCGGGCTTTTCGTCGTACAAGTACTAAGAGCAGCCCTGATAGCCGTGGTAACTGACTCGGTCTCGTTATCAATTTCCTCGGCCGTGCCCAGCAGATCTAGTGGCTCTCGGTGATAGGTCCTCTGGAGAGTTTCCTTGAATCTCATCCAGTTGACCGCCTCTTTGCACCTAGGCGGCGGGTATCGGTCGGCCCTATCATCTTCCAGTTCAAGCAGGACAGGGGAGTGGTCGGAGCTGAGGTCCTCGATTGTCGCGATGGACAGTGGTTTTTCCACTGCCCTCACTATGGCAATGTCAAGGACGTCAGGCCGAAAATTACCCGAATTATGCGTGAACGTGGGAGTTTCAGGGCCGAGCACCCTGACCCCCGCCCTCTGTGCATACTCGCTGAGGGCGCGGCCATTTCTGTTGGCCCTGCGGCTGTTCCACGACGTGTGTTTTGCGTTCAAGTCACCCGCAATTATTGCGGGTGATTGTGCGTCCAGAAGGAGGTCCAGGTCATCCAGCGGTAGAGGGCGATTTGGCGGATTATAGGCCGCAATCACCCTATACACTGTCCCCGCGAAATCCAGCTGGACGCACGTTTGCTCCAGACAACGTGTCTGGATGTTAACTCTTGCGTGAGTTACACGTCTGTGGACAAATACCGCAGTGCCCCCAGCTGGAGGTCGCCCTTGCGGTACCGCCCTGTCGGTTCTATACGCCGTATAATTCCGAAGTGTCACCTTTTGTGCAGGCGTGAGCTTTGTTTCAGCTACGCAGATGACGTCTGCTTCTAGGTCTTCCGCAAGACGCAGTAATTCCAGCGTCCTGCTTCGGAGCCCATCAGCATTCCATCCTAATACCCTAAGTACCCGCTTATGCATAGCGAGCAACTATTGTGGTGATAGTCTCCACTATTATGTGGAGTATCTCCCGTATACCGCTCGCCTGCATCAGCCTGGGAACGGCAGCCAGGATGTCAGGCACTATCCCAGCGAAGGAGAACCGCGAGCTGTCGCTGCCCCCCTCCCTGGGACTCTCTCCCACGACCCGGGCAGCCGTCCCCTGAGCCTTAGCTTGGCCAGAGGGTGGACTCCGCTTCTCGGCCCCTTTGTCTGTCGCTTCTCGGCGCTCTGTTTCGGCTCGGAAGGGCGGGGGGCCGGCGCAGGTGTAGTTTTCCGCACCTTTCCCCCTCCCTTCTTCATCGCCTTTTTGGGCTGTTGTCCCCCGCCAGCGACGGTTTTCGCTTTTGAAGGGGCCGCCTGTTTGGGCGGTTTCCCTTTTGGAGCGGCCACCTTTGGTGGGCGCTCTGCAGCCTCCTCAGCGGGGGGCCCCGCCCCCGGGGCAGCTTTTTCGGATTTCTCCGCATCGGCAGTCCGGGGGGCGGTCGGTTTCCCTGTCGCACCGGACGCCACACTGGCCCACGATCTTCCGCTGGCGGGAGTCGTGGCAGCGCCAATTGTTTGTCTGGCCACTATCTTCTTGTAGTAGCCGCACCCGCGATAATTAGCGGGGTGGTCTCCCTTGCAGTTGATGCAAACTGCAGGGGATTCCCTGGTCTTGGTGCAGGTGGCGGTCTCGTGCTGACCTGCACACTTCAGGCAGTTGAAGGCCCTCGAGCAGTAATTGCTAGAGTGCCCAAACCGCTGGCAACGATGGCATTGGGGGGGGCCGCCTTTCGCCACGTAGGCCGACATCTTCACCCTGCAACAGAACAGGCTGTCGATGTCGTACACCTTCCGGACATCAGGGGTCCTCCTCAGAGCGACCAGACAGGTGGCAGTTTCCCTGCCATCCCGTGTCGTTAGTTTCCTCACCGATGAGACGTCCAGTCCCATCTCAGTGAGTTCAGCGTAGATGTCCAGCATTATGGGCGGGATCTTGCTCTTCTGTTGAGGAGCAGGATCAGCCTCCGGGCAGGGAGCCCCTGTATCCATTGCCTCTCTGGCGGCACCAGAGTGGCTGGATGTCGGTGTCGTCGGCGTTGAGGCGCTGGAGGTTGACGCAGTCGGTCTGGGCAGCTTAGAGCTCCCCAAACCCTTCTTGGCACGCTTGGCCAGTCTCAGTGATGCCCCCTCGTCGCTGCGGTCCGAGCCGCTGGACACGGATCCACAGGACGGGGCAGGCCGCGTCTTTGCGCGTGGCGCAACTACGCTTTCCATTTTTCGCCGAAAAAATAAAAAATAAAATAAAAAATTAAACTAAGAATATATGTCTTATAGTTAACACTTTTCTGAAAGAAAAAAGAACAAAACACAATATGGTATGCTATTCACACGATAGTCCTATACAATTTATATAGGCTATGTAATAAAAGTTCACTATTATAATAGCTGAAATAAAAATAAATTATATGATAGTCATAAAATTCTAGTCTTAGCTGTTGTTGTTGTGACAATAAAACACTGGAATGCAGGTAGCTGGCCGCCCGGCTGGTGTCCTAGCGGTACCGCTTCACATGGTCGGCGACGCCAGTTGAAGCAGGTATAAGCTGTAGACCCTCTGGGCTGCACTCACACTAACACAATTATTCAGAGCTCTTATAAACACAACCTTTCTCTATGACTGCCAAGACAAGAATCCGCCCTTAGAATCCGGAATGGAATGGAATGCAAAGTTGGCAGGAGTCTATTACTCCCTACTTTATCGCAGAGCCTGGACAGAGTCCCTTGCTGCTGGATCTTTCTAATCGGGCTTGTTTTTAAAAGGTTATTTTTAATCTCGGATCTAATTTTTCAATTTTTGTCTATTATTATTTTAGTGAATTTAAGACGGATTTAATTGCATTCCAATCCGTTGTTGAACCAGCGTTATCAAACCCATTGCATGGGCCGACCGCGGAAGGCTAGGCTTATAAAGCCTGTCCTCCCGACGTAATTCCCCTTCAGACCGTCCACTGAAGTCCTTTCGGTGCTAACACTTTAATAGGCTAGCAGGAATACGCCACAACGGGGCACTATCTGTAAGGAGGGAGCAATGCGTCCCCTTTTCCGGAGGAGTCGCAATTGCTGGGTTACTTTGTCTGATTGTAAGTTTGAATTAGGAGAGGTTGTAAAGAAGCTCTTCATCCGCTTCTGGTATGGCTGCCCTTCAGGACGCATCTCTGCTGGGCTCTGTTCCGGACTCCAGTCCGTGATGTTGAGACGAGTGGCTGGTCTTCCTTCTTCTTCATCTTCTCCCGAAGACCTCTTCGTTCTTCTTTGGCCTGCACTTTCCAAGAATTGGTAGTAACCGAAGTTACATACCGTTAACCTTGTAATTCCCGAAGGGCTGAACGGGGGAAAGTGCAGGTTTCTTCGCTCTTCTGTGCTGTCAGTGGCTGCTGGGCAGGTGGCTGCTGGGCTGATGGGCTCGTTCCCTCTTTCTTCTTTCTTGAAAGGAAAGGAAGGTAATAGGTAACTTACAAATGGTGGTGCCTATTCTCGATCGCGGTTTTGGGGCGGCGATTTTCTGGAAAGAAGTAAACAGTAATTATTCACTCCACGTAATTATTAACCTTCAGACACACACGTGTCTGAGAAGGGGTTGGGGGGAACGCGTGGCCGCAGTGAAGAAACCATTTGTTTTGTGGTGGCTGTTGGTATCTGCAACAGAAGAAACAGAACACACACACGGAAGGAAAAAAAAAAAAAAAAAAAAATTTCTTAATTATAACTTTTCTTTCGGCTGGCACGTCGAGTCGTTCCACATCCACGTTTCTCCCGTTTCTGAAACAAGAGAAACAGAACAAAACACACGTGGAAAAAAAAAAAAAATTTTTAATTTAGACCGCGTTTTTGTTGTATGCGCGACTTACCGTATTTGAAGTCTTCAAATTATATAACTCGCGACCCCGGAAACGCGTCTGACGCACTATTCCGGTTATGGCTCATGCGATATGGAGGCCCCTAAGCCTGGTTTGTCGATTTTCGGCTACCGCACCGCACCATCACGGTGGTTCGTCCAGTACGGCGTGAGGCCGCTTCCTTACACCTGTCGGAGTTGGGTCCTCTCTGCAGATGTCCCGAAGATGACTGTGTTCGGACACAGCCGCTCTCCCGAACAGTCTGCGCGCCTGCGCCACCCCCACCTCGGACACGGATTGAAATCTCGCATCAGATCGGAGAGTGGCGTTCCTGACGAACCACGGAGCTCCAAAGATCGTCCGCAACGCTATGTTTTGGACGGCCTCGATCTTCTTTTGAAGCGAGGAGCTCAACACTGCCCCCCATGCCGGGTAAGCATATGTTAGAATCGGCAGTACGTACAGCCGAAAAATGAGCAGCTTAGTTGCCAGTGGGTACGGGCTGGCACTGTTCAGCACTGGGTATAGCGAGGCTCTGGCGGCCTTAGCCCTTCGGGTCGCATAATTTACATGCTCGTCGAAGGTAAGCCGCCTGTCCAACACCACCCCCAGGTACTTAACTGTTTTCTCAAAAGGGATTTTCTCCTCTGAGATTTCCAGCTCTCTGGTCGGTTTTCGTGTCTAATCCAGGTAGCTGGCCGCCCGGCTGATGTCCTCGCAGACCCTTCTTACATTGTCTGTCGACGCAGGTAGAAGTCCTGTTGAACACCTGGCTGGACTGGTTACAACTCACAAATCACAGAGCACAAAGAGATCCTTCCACTAGCAAAGCCAAGGATCACCCCCTTAGAATCCGGAACGGAACGCAAGGATGTCGGAGGGTGCAATACCCTCCTATTTTTCGCAGTATACGGACTTTCGTCCTTTGGTGCTGGGTGATTCTATTTCACTGGCGGTTATTAATAGTAGTTGGCGTTTATTCGTTTGGTGAAGTTTGGATTGCGTTCCGATCCAATGGATGGTTTGTCGGTAGGGGCCCGGCGGAACGATTTGCTAGTAAGCTTATCTTCCGTGACGCGCTCCATTTCAGCCAAGAGTTGGCTGAAATCCTTAGTCTAAGCTGGCGTCCTCTCATAAGGAAAGGAACGTCGGAGGCGATTTTTGGCCTACTCTTATTCATTTACTCAATTCAGTTCAATTTAGCTTGGTCTGAATTAAGGAAATGTGGTTGGATGGATTGCTCTGGGGTGTTGCGCCTCAGAGCTATCTCAGTCGGTAGAGTATGATTTGCGGTTTACTATTCTGAGCGCGATATACCTCTATTAAGTATTAGATGTCTGCCCGCCGTAAGGGCAGGCAGGAGAGATATACATAACGCAGGTTGTTTTTCGTGCGCCCGTGCGCCGGGGTGGTGACAATTTTGAATAAAACGCCCCCCTATTATATTTAAAATTTGAACTTGGTGCAGGTGCTGGTACTGGTTAGGCCATGTCAAAATATAATGGTCCGCGGAGGGTTTGGGGGGTCAGGTGGTGGCTGGCCAAACACGCTTTCTTCTAGCTGTCCTTGCAGTGCTTGGAGTTTTGCCTGAAAAAGAAAAAGCCCAAGCGCACAGCGTATTGAACTATTGAATTGGTGATAAAGATTGCTCTTTTATCACCGTGGTATTTGGTGGTGGCGGGTTAAAGCAGTCAAGCTGCCGGATAGGTATGGAAGTGGGAGCGGAATTTAGTAGAGTGTCCGCCTGTCTTCTTTTGGTGGGCCCTCGCTGTGAAGCCGTAGACCTTGCCTAACTCTTCTCTTGAGTAACCTTTGCTTACCGCTTTGCTTGTAGTTCTAAAAAGAACTAAGCGGGCGAGAAGGCAGGTTTCTTCTTTCCGTAGCAGTTCTTTCTTCATCGTCTTCTTCTTCTGCTGCCTCGTCGTCTCTTCTTCCCTCTGGTGCGGAAGGTGATGGAGGATTGAGCGGAGGGGATTGGTTTTAGTGGTTCGCTTATTGTATAGGCATACTATCCTATGATCATATGCGTAAGTGTATTTCTAATTTGTATAAACTATTTGTGTTATAGCTTGGTGGGGGATGACATAATTTGTCATGCCATTATGTTGACTCTTATGTGTAAGAGTCAGATATGTTTTTAACCTCAATTAAAGTGGCGGCCCGGGGGCAACCCACGTTGCAGTTGTCGACTCTTATTATTATAATATTTAAAAAATAATTATATATATGGATACATAATTTGCAGTAGGACTTACCTCTGTTTAGTGGCATGGCTTACCTGGCCGGCCGTTACCTTACGGCGGTTCGTCCAATACTGCATGTGGTCGTTTCCTGACCACCTGTGGTTGCGGGTCCTCCCTGCAGATGTCCCGGATGTGTTGGAACTCGGAGGCAGCAGCTGAGCTGTAGAACCGCTTCGCCTGCTCCAGTCCCACCTCGCAGACTGTCTGCAGTCTGGCGTCACTGCGTAGAGCTGTGTTCCTGATGAACCAGGGGGCCCCGAATATCGTCCTGAGGGCGATGTTCTGGACGACCTCCAGTTTCTTCAGGAGTTGTGCGCTCGCCAGTCCTCCCCAGGCCGGGAAGGCGTAAACCATGATGGGAATCACGTAGATCCTGAAAAGTAAGATCTTAATTAGGTTTGGCGTTGGACTTCGTCGGTTCAGCAGCTGGTAGAGTGCGCCTCGAGCCTGCTTCGCCCTCTCGGTTACACTTAGGATGTGTTCCCGGAAGGTCAGCCGGTTATCGATGATCACCCCCAGGTATTTCGCCGACTTTTTATATTCTATGGGGTCGCCACAGATTTCCAACCGGACTGGCTGTTTCCGCTTTTTCCCGGGAGGGGTAAAGATCACGGCTACGGATTTATCTCCGTTCATCTTGACCCGCCACTTCTCCAGCCCGTCCAGCTGTTCCTGCAGTTTCCCCACCGCGAAATCGGTATTACACGACGTATAGAAGAACGCGGTGTCATCAGCGTAGAGGCTGGCCCTCACCCCCGCTATGCACGGCATATCGTTGATATATGTCGTGAAGAGCAAGGGGGAAAGTACAGCCCCCTGCGGAACTCCAGCCTCGATTGGTCGGTCAGTGGAAATTGACTCCCCCATCGAGACGTGGAATTTTCTGCCCATCAGGTAGGACCGCAACAGCATCACCAGTCCACTCGGCAAGGGGGAACGGGCGAGCTTGTATAACAGGCCCTCGTGCCACACCCTGTCGAATGCCTTGGCCACATCCAGGAAGGCGGCCACAGTGACCATCTTTCTGTTGAGACCTGTGGCGACGCTGTCCACGATCCGTACCAGTTGGTGCGTTGTCGCGTGGCCCTTCCGAAAACCAAACTGGTCTTGCCTGATCCCCCGCCCCAGATATCGAGTCAGACGTTTTTTTTTTTTTTTTTTTTTTTATTTTCAATTAATGGTAAATTATACGTAGGAAAATTGTCGTTGTTAATCACTTCGCATTTTTGTTTCAGCTGTTCAAATGAAACGTTTGACATAGTGTCAACAACTTCGTCTACTTGATGATTGTTATTTAAATTTATTAATTCAATGACTTTATCGTCATAATTTTGAGATGATATGGTTCTACTTGGAATCGGTTCTTCTGTCATGATTGAATAAACTTCGAAGTCCGATGGTAAATAATATTGAGGGAGTTGGTTCTCAAGAAATTGGTTAAATTGATTAAAAGGAATAGATAAAATAAAATTATAAATGGAAATAGTATTCTTTCGAATATCTTCGACAATACCGGGAGCAGGGAAATCGGCCTATAGTTTTGGGGAAAGAGTGGGTCCTTCCCCGGCTTCGGAAAGCACACGACTCTCGCAGTCTTCCAGCTGGATGGGTAATGGCCCACCCAGATAATAGAAGAAAAGATGACCGCTAGTCCTGTGATCACACATCGCGGGACGTTTCTAAGGGCACGGGCCTTTATGCCATCCGGCCCCGGAGCTTTATCCGGGCGTGTGGCAGTTATGGCCGCTGTGACCTCGTCCTCGCGTACGCGATCAACCTGAGGGGGCACCGCTATCGCATTTTCGGCGTAGGTCTCCCAGAAGTCCTCGACCTCCTCTATATGGTCGTCATCGTAAACATCGGTGTTCGGGGTAAACTGGTCTTCCAGTGTATCCGCGAAAACCTCTGCCTTGTCTTGGTCAGAGTAGGCCAGACCACTCGGACCATGTAGAGGGTGTTTCGGAGCTCCAGGCCCCTTCAGCCTCTTGCAAAGGCGGAAAGCCGATCCCATATCCGCCGAAGCCGACTCGAGGAAATCCCGCCAGGATTCCTCCCTGTGCGCCTCCAGCAATTGTTTCACCCTGGTCGTCTGAGCGTTGAGCAAGCGCTTATCGTCAGGGTCCAGGGTGAGTCTGTATCTTGTTCTTAGCCGTCGCTTCTCGGCTATTGCTTCGGTCACTCTAGGAGGAAGCCTGTCCCTACGGCAGTCTATCGGGCTTTTCGTCGTACAAGTACTAAGAGCAGCCCTGATAGCCGTGGTAACTGACTCGGTCTCGTTATCAATTTCCTCGGCCGTGCCCAGCAGATCTAGTGGCTCTCGGTGATAGGTCCTCTGGAGAGTTTCCTTGAATCTCATCCAGTTGACCGCCTCTTTGCACCTAGGCGGCGGGTATCGGTCGGCCCTATCATCTTCCAGTTCAAGCAGGACAGGGGAGTGGTCGGAGCTGAGGTCCTCGATTGTCGCGATGGACAGTGGTTTTTCCACTGCCCTCACTATGGCAATGTCAAGGACGTCAGGCCGAAAATTACCCGAATTATGCGTGAACGTGGGAGTTTCAGGGCCGAGCACCCTGACCCCCGCCCTCTGTGCATACTCGCTGAGGGCGCGGCCATTTCTGTTGGCCCTGCGGCTGTTCCACGACGTGTGTTTTGCGTTCAAGTCACCCGCAATTATTGCGGGTGATTGTGCGTCCAGAAGGAGGTCCAGGTCATCCAGCGGTAGAGGGCGATTTGGCGGATTATAGGCCGCAATCACCCTATACACTGTCCCCGCGAAATCCAGCTGGACGCACGTTTGCTCCAGACAACGTGTCTGGATGTTAACTCTTGCGTGAGTTACACGTCTGTGGACAAATACCGCAGTGCCCCCAGCTGGAGGTCGCCCTTGCGGTACCGCCCTGTCGGTTCTATACGCCGTATAATTCCGAAGTGTCACCTTTTGTGCAGGCGTGAGCTTTGTTTCAGCTACGCAGATGACGTCTGCTTCTAGGTCTTCCGCAAGACGCAGTAATTCCAGCGTCCTGCTTCGGAGCCCATCAGCATTCCATCCTAATACCCTAAGTACCCGCTTATGCATAGCGAGCAACTATTGTGGTGATAGTCTCCACTATTATGTGGAGTATCTCCCGTATACCGCTCGCCTGCATCAGCCTGGGAACGGCAGCCAGGATGTCAGGCACTATCCCAGCGAAGGAGAACCGCGAGCTGTCGCTGCCCCCCTCCCTGGGACTCTCTCCCACGACCCGGGCAGCCGTCCCCTGAGCCTTAGCTTGGCCAGAGGGTGGACTCCGCTTCTCGGCCCCTTTGTCTGTCGCTTCTCGGCGCTCTGTTTCGGCTCGGAAGGGCGGGGGGCCGGCGCAGGTGTAGTTTTCCGCACCTTTCCCCCTCCCTTCTTCATCGCCTTTTTGGGCTGTTGTCCCCCGCCAGCGACGGTTTTCGCTTTTGAAGGGGCCGCCTGTTTGGGCGGTTTCCCTTTTGGAGCGGCCACCTTTGGTGGGCGCTCTGCAGCCTCCTCAGCGGGGGGCCCCGCCCCCGGGGCAGCTTTTTCGGATTTCTCCGCATCGGCAGTCCGGGGGGCGGTCGGTTTCCCTGTCGCACCGGACGCCACACTGGCCCACGATCTTCCGCTGGCGGGAGTCGTGGCAGCGCCAATTGTTTGTCTGGCCACTATCTTCTTGTAGTAGCCGCACCCGCGATAATTAGCGGGGTGGTCTCCCTTGCAGTTGATGCAAACTGCAGGGGATTCCCTGGTCTTGGTGCAGGTGGCGGTCTCGTGCTGACCTGCACACTTCAGGCAGTTGAAGGCCCTCGAGCAGTAATTGCTAGAGTGCCCAAACCGCTGGCAACGATGGCATTGGGGGGGGCCGCCTTTCGCCACGTAGGCCGACATCTTCACCCTGCAACAGAACAGGCTGTCGATGTCGTACACCTTCCGGACATCAGGGGTCCTCCTCAGAGCGACCAGACAGGTGGCAGTTTCCCTGCCATCCCGTGTCGTTAGTTTCCTCACCGATGAGACGTCCAGTCCCATCTCAGTGAGTTCAGCGTAGATGTCCAGCATTATGGGCGGGATCTTGCTCTTCTGTTGAGGAGCAGGATCAGCCTCCGGGCAGGGAGCCCCTGTATCCATTGCCTCTCTGGCGGCACCAGAGTGGCTGGATGTCGGTGTCGTCGGCGTTGAGGCGCTGGAGGTTGACGCAGTCGGTCTGGGCAGCTTAGAGCTCCCCAAACCCTTCTTGGCACGTTTGGCCAGTCTCAGTGATGCCCCCTCGTCGCTGCGGTCCGAGCCGCTGGACACGGATCCACAGGACGGGGCAGGCCGCGTCTTTGCGCGTGGCGCAACTACGCTTTCCATTTTTCGCCGAAAAAATAAAAAATAAAATAAAAAATTAAACTAAGAATATATATCTTATAGTTAACACTTTTCTGAAAGAAAAAAGAACAAAACACAATATGGTATGCTATTCACACGATAGTCCTATACAATTTATATAGGCTATGTAATAAAAGTTCACTATTATAATAGCTGAAATAAAAATAAATTATATGATAGTCATAAAATTCTAGTCTTAGCTGTTGTTGTTGTGACAATAAAACACTGGAATGCAGGTAGCTGGCCGCCCGGCTGGTGTCCTAGCGGTACCGCTTCACATGGTCGGCGACGCCAGTTGAAGCAGGTATAAGCTGTAGACCCTCTGGGCTGCACTCACACTAACACAATTATTCAGAGCTCTTATAAACACAACCTTTCTCTATGACTGCCAAGACAAGAATCCGCCCTTAGAATCCGGAATGGAATGGAATGCAAAGTTGGCAGGAGTCTATTACTCCCTACTTTATCGCAGAGCCTGGACAGAGTCCCTTGCTGCTGGATCTTTCTAATCGGGCTTGTTTTTAAAAGGTTATTTTTAATCTCGGATCTAATTTTTCAATTTTTGTCTATTATTATTTTAGTGAATTTAAGACGGATTTAATTGCATTCCAATCCGTTGTTGAACCAGCGTTATCAAACCCATTGCATGGGCCGACCGCGGAAGGCTAGGCTTATAAAGCCTGTCCTCCCGACGTAATTCCCCTTCAGACCGTCCACTGAAGTCCTTTCGGTGCTAACACTTTAATAGGCTAGCAGGAATACGCCACAACGGGGCACTATCTGTAAGGAGGGAGCAATGCGTCCCCTTTTCCGGAGGAGTCGCAATTGCTGGGTTACTTTGTCTGATTGTAAGTTTGAATTAGGAGAGGTTGTAAAGAAGCTCTTCATCCGCTTCTGGTATGGCTGCCCTTCAGGACGCATCTCTGCTGGGCTCTGTTCCGGACTCCAGTCCGTGATGTTGAGACGAGTGGCTGGTCTTCCTTCTTCTTCATCTTCTCCCGAAGACCTCTTCGTTCTTCTTTGGCCTGCACTTTCCAAGAATTGGTAGTAACCGAAGTTACATACCGTTAACCTTGTAATTCCCGAAGGGCTGAACGGGGGAAAGTGCAGGTTTCTTCGCTCTTCTGTGCTGTCAGTGGCTGCTGGGCAGGTGGCTGCTGGGCTCGTTCCCTCTTTCTTCTTTCTTGAAAGGAAAGGAAGGTAATAGGTAACTTACAAATGGTGGTGCCTATTCTCGATCGCGGTTTTGGGGCGGCGATTTTCTGGAAAGAAGTAAACAGTAATTATTCACTCCACGTAATTATTAACCTTCAGACACACGTGTGTCTGAGAAGGGGTTGGGGGGAACGCGTGGCCGCAGTGAAGAAACCATTTGTTTTGTGGTGGCTGTTGGTATCTGCAACAGAAGAAACAGAACACACACACGGAAGGAAAAAAAAAAAAAAAAAAAAATTTCTTAATTATAACTTTTCTTTCGGCTGGCACGTCGAGTCGTTCCACATCCACGTTTCTCCCGTTTCTGAAACAAGAGAAACAGAACAAAACACACGTGGAAAAAAAAAAAGAATTTTAAGACCGCGTTTTTGTTGTATGCGCGACTTACCGTATTTGAAGTCTTCAAATTATATAACTCGCGACCCCGGAAACGCGTCTGACGCACTATTCCGGTTATGGCTCATGCGATATGGAGGCCCCTAAGCCTGGTTTGTCGATTTTCGGCTACCGCACCGCACCATCACGGTGGTTCGTCCAGTACGGCGTGAGGCCGCTTCCTTACACCTGTCGGAGTTGGGTCCTCTCTGCAGATGTCCCGAAGATGACTGTGTTCGGACACAGCCGCTCTCCCGAACAGTCTGCGCGCCTGCGCCACCCCCACCTCGGACACGGATTGAAATCTCGCATCAGATCGGAGAGTGGCGTTCCTGACGAACCACGGAGCTCCAAAGATCGTCCGCAACGCTATGTTTTGGACGGCCTCGATCTTCTTTTGAAGCGAGGAGCTCAACACTGCCCCCCATGCCGGGTAAGCATATGTTAGAATCGGCAGTACGTACAGCCGAAAAATGAGCAGCTTAGTTGCCAGTGGGTACGGGCTGGCACTGTTCAGCACTGGGTATAGCGAGGCTCTGGCGGCCTTAGCCCTTCGGGTCGCATAATTTACATGCTCGTCGAAGGTAAGCCGCCTGTCCAACACCACCCCCAGGTACTTAACTGTTTTCTCAAAAGGGATTTTCTCCTCTGAGATTTCCAGCTCTCTGGTCGGTTTTCGTGTCTAATCCAGGTAGCTGGCCGCCCGGCTGATGTCCTCGCAGACCCTTCTTACATTGTCTGTCGACGCAGGTAGAAGTCCTGTTGAACACCTGGCTGGACTGGTTACAACTCACAAATCACAGAGCACAAAGAGATCCTTCCACTAGCAAAGCCAAGGATCACCCCCTTAGAATCCGGAACGGAACGCAAGGATGTCGGAGGGTGCAATACCCTCCTATTTTTCGCAGTATACGGACTTTCGTCCTTTGGTGCTGGGTGATTCTATTTCACTGGCGGTTATTAATAGTAGTTGGCGTTTATTCGTTTGGTGAAGTTTGGATTGCGTTCCGATCCAATGGATGGTTTGTCGGTAGGGGCCCGGCGGAACGATTTGCTAGTAAGCTTATCTTCCGTGACGCGCTCCATTTCAGCCAAGAGTTGGCTGAAATCCTTAGTCTAAGCTGGCGTCCTCTCATAAGGAAAGGAACGTCGGAGGCGATTTTTGGCCTACTCTTATTCATTTACTCAATTCAGTTCAATTTAGCTTGGTCTGAATTAAGGAAATGTGGTTGGATGGATTGCTCTGGGGTGTTGCGCCTCAGAGCTATCTCAGTCGGTAGAGTATGATTTGCGGTTTACTATTCTGAGCGCGATATACCTCTATTAAGTATTAGATGTCTGCCCGCCGTAAGGGCAGGCAGGAGAGATATACATAACGCAGGTTGTTTTTCGTGCGCCCGTGCGCCGGGGTGGTGACAATTTTGAATAAAACGCCCCCCTATTATATTTAAAATTTGAACTTGGTGCAGGTGCTGGTACTGGTTAGGCCATGTCAAAATATAATGGTCCGCGGAGGGTTTGGGGGGTCAGGTGGTGGCTGGCCAAACACGCTTTCTTCTAGCTGTCCTTGCAGTGCTTGGAGTTTTGCCTGAAAAAGAAAAAGCCCAAGCGCACAGCGTATTGAACTATTGAATTGGTGATAAAGATTGCTCTTTTATCACCGTGGTATTTGGTGGTGGCGGGTTAAAGCAGTCAAGCTGCCGGATAGGTATGGAAGTGGGAGCGGAATTTAGTAGAGTGTCCGCCTGTCTTCTTTTGGTGGGCCCTCGCTGTGAAGCCGTAGACCTTGCCTAACTCTTCTCTTGAGTAACCTTTGCTTACCGCTTTGCTTGTAGTTCTAAAAAGAACTAAGCGGGCGAGAAGGCAGGTTTCTTCTTTCCGTAGCAGTTCTTTCTTCATCGTCTTCTTCTTCTGCTGCCTCGTCGTCTCTTCTTCCCTCTGGTGCGGAAGGTGATGGAGGATTGAGCGGAGGGGATTGGTTTTAGTGGTTCGCTTATTGTATAGGCATACTATCCTATGATCATATGCGTAAGTGTATTTCTAATTTGTATAAACTATTTGTGTTATAGCTTGGTGGGGGATGACATAATTTGTCATGCCATTATGTTGACTCTTATGTGTAAGAGTCAGATATGTTTTTAACCTCAATTAAAGTGGCGGCCCGGGGGCAACCCACGTTGCAGTTGTCGACTCTTATTATTATAATATTTAAAAAATAATTATATATATGGATACATAATTTGCAGTAGGACTTACCTCTGTTTAGTGGCATGGCTTACCTGGCCGGCCGTTACCTTACGGCGGTTCGTCCAATACTGCATGTGGTCGTTTCCTGACCACCTGTGGTTGCGGGTCCTCCCTGCAGATGTCCCGGATGTGTTGGAACTCGGAGGCAGCAGCTGAGCTGTAGAACCGCTTCGCCTGCTCCAGTCCCACCTCGCAGACTGTCTGCAGTCTGGCGTCACTGCGTAGAGCTGTGTTCCTGATGAACCAGGGGGCCCCGAATATCGTCCTGAGGGCGATGTTCTGGACGACCTCCAGTTTCTTCAGGAGTTGTGCGCTCGCCAGTCCTCCCCAGGCCGGGAAGGCGTAAACCATGATGGGAATCACGTAGATCCTGAAAAGTAAGATCTTAATTAGGTTTGGCGTTGGACTTCGTCGGTTCAGCAGCTGGTAGAGTGCGCCTCGAGCCTGCTTCGCCCTCTCGGTTACACTTAGGATGTGTTCCCGGAAGGTCAGCCGGTTATCGATGATCACCCCCAGGTATTTCGCCGACTTTTTATATTCTATGGGGTCGCCACAGATTTCCAACCGGACTGGCTGTTTCCGCTTTTTCCCGGGAGGGGTAAAGATCACGGCTACGGATTTATCTCCGTTCATCTTGACCCGCCACTTCTCCAGCCCGTCCAGCTGTTCCTGCAGTTTCCCCACCGCGAAATCGGTATTACACGACGTATAGAAGAACGCGGTGTCATCAGCGTAGAGGCTGGCCCTCACCCCCGCTATGCACGGCATATCGTTGATATATGTCGTGAAGAGCAAGGGGGAAAGTACAGCCCCCTGCGGAACTCCAGCCTCGATTGGTCGGTCAGTGGAAATTGACTCCCCCATCGAGACGTGGAATTTTCTGCCCATCAGGTAGGACCGCAACAGCATCACCAGTCCACTCGGCAAGGGGGAACGGGCGAGCTTGTATAACAGGCCCTCGTGCCACACCCTGTCGAATGCCTTGGCCACATCCAGGAAGGCGGCCACAGTGACCATCTTTCTGTTGAGACCTGTGGCGACGCTGTCCACGATCCGTACCAGTTGGTGCGTTGTCGCGTGGCCCTTCCGAAAACCAAACTGGTCTTGCCTGATCCCCCGCCCCAGATATCGAGTCAGACGTTTTTTTTTTTTTTTTTTTTTTTATTTTCAATTAATGGTAAATTATACGTAGGAAAATTGTCGTTGTTAATCACTTCGCATTTTTGTTTCAGCTGTTCAAATGAAACGTTTGACATAGTGTCAACAACTTCGTCTACTTGATGATTGTTATTTAAATTTATTAATTCAATGACTTTATCGTCATAATTTTGAGATGATATGGTTCTACTTGGAATCGGTTCTTCTGTCATGATTGAATAAACTTCGAAGTCCGATGGTAAATAATATTGAGGGAGTTGGTTCTCAAGAAATTGGTTAAATTGATTAAAAGGAATAGATAAAATAAAATTATAAATGGAAATAGTATTCTTTCGAATATCTTCGACAATACCGGGAGCAGGGAAATCGGCCTATAGTTTTGGGGAAAGAGTGGGTCCTTCCCCGGCTTCGGAAAGCACACGACTCTCGCAGTCTTCCAGCTGGATGGGTAATGGCCCACCCAGATAATAGAAGAAAAGATGACCGCTAGTCCTGTGATCACACATCGCGGGACGTTTCTAAGGGCACGGGCCTTTATGCCATCCGGCCCCGGAGCTTTATCCGGGCGTGTGGCAGTTATGGCCGCTGTGACCTCGTCCTCGCGTACGCGATCAACCTGAGGGGGCACCGCTATCGCATTTTCGGCGTAGGTCTCCCAGAAGTCCTCGACCTCCTCTATATGGTCGTCATCGTAAACATCGGTGTTCGGGGTAAACTGGTCTTCCAGTGTATCCGCGAAAACCTCTGCCTTGTCTTGGTCAGAGTAGGCCAGACCACTCGGACCATGTAGAGGGTGTTTCGGAGCTCCAGGCCCCTTCAGCCTCTTGCAAAGGCGGAAAGCCGATCCCATATCCGCCGAAGCCGACTCGAGGAAATCCCGCCAGGATTCCTCCCTGTGCGCCTCCAGCAATTGTTTCACCCTGGTCGTCTGAGCGTTGAGCAAGCGCTTATCGTCAGGGTCCAGGGTGAGTCTGTATCTTGTTCTTAGCCGTCGCTTCTCGGCTATTGCTTCGGTCACTCTAGGAGGAAGCCTGTCCCTACGGCAGTCTATCGGGCTTTTCGTCGTACAAGTACTAAGAGCAGCCCTGATAGCCGTGGTAACTGACTCGGTCTCGTTATCAATTTCCTCGGCCGTGCCCAGCAGATCTAGTGGCTCTCGGTGATAGGTCCTCTGGAGAGTTTCCTTGAATCTCATCCAGTTGACCGCCTCTTTGCACCTAGGCGGCGGGTATCGGTCGGCCCTATCATCTTCCAGTTCAAGCAGGACAGGGGAGTGGTCGGAGCTGAGGTCCTCGATTGTCGCGATGGACAGTGGTTTTTCCACTGCCCTCACTATGGCAATGTCAAGGACGTCAGGCCGAAAATTACCCGAATTATGCGTGAACGTGGGAGTTTCAGGGCCGAGCACCCTGACCCCCGCCCTCTGTGCATACTCGCTGAGGGCGCGGCCATTTCTGTTGGCCCTGCGGCTGTTCCACGACGTGTGTTTTGCGTTCAAGTCACCCGCAATTATTGCGGGTGATTGTGCGTCCAGAAGGAGGTCCAGGTCATCCAGCGGTAGAGGGCGATTTGGCGGATTATAGGCCGCAATCACCCTATACACTGTCCCCGCGAAATCCAGCTGGACGCACGTTTGCTCCAGACAACGTGTCTGGATGTTAACTCTTGCGTGAGTTACACGTCTGTGGACAAATACCGCAGTGCCCCCAGCTGGAGGTCGCCCTTGCGGTACCGCCCTGTCGGTTCTATACGCCGTATAATTCCGAAGTGTCACCTTTTGTGCAGGCGTGAGCTTTGTTTCAGCTACGCAGATGACGTCTGCTTCTAGGTCTTCCGCAAGACGCAGTAATTCCAGCGTCCTGCTTCGGAGCCCATCAGCATTCCATCCTAATACCCTAAGTACCCGCTTATGCATAGCGAGCAACTATTGTGGTGATAGTCTCCACTATTATGTGGAGTATCTCCCGTATACCGCTCGCCTGCATCAGCCTGGGAACGGCAGCCAGGATGTCAGGCACTATCCCAGCGAAGGAGAACCGCGAGCTGTCGCTGCCCCCCTCCCTGGGACTCTCTCCCACGACCCGGGCAGCCGTCCCCTGAGCCTTAGCTTGGCCAGAGGGTGGACTCCGCTTCTCGGCCCCTTTGTCTGTCGCTTCTCGGCGCTCTGTTTCGGCTCGGAAGGGCGGGGGGCCGGCGCAGGTGTAGTTTTCCGCACCTTTCCCCCTCCCTTCTTCATCGCCTTTTTGGGCTGTTGTCCCCCGCCAGCGACGGTTTTCGCTTTTGAAGGGGCCGCCTGTTTGGGCGGTTTCCCTTTTGGAGCGGCCACCTTTGGTGGGCGCTCTGCAGCCTCCTCAGCGGGGGGCCCCGCCCCCGGGGCAGCTTTTTCGGATTTCTCCGCATCGGCAGTCCGGGGGGCGGTCGGTTTCCCTGTCGCACCGGACGCCACACTGGCCCACGATCTTCCGCTGGCGGGAGTCGTGGCAGCGCCAATTGTTTGTCTGGCCACTATCTTCTTGTAGTAGCCGCACCCGCGATAATTAGCGGGGTGGTCTCCCTTGCAGTTGATGCAAACTGCAGGGGATTCCCTGGTCTTGGTGCAGGTGGCGGTCTCGTGCTGACCTGCACACTTCAGGCAGTTGAAGGCCCTCGAGCAGTAATTGCTAGAGTGCCCAAACCGCTGGCAACGATGGCATTGGGGGGGGCCGCCTTTCGCCACGTAGGCCGACATCTTCACCCTGCAACAGAACAGGCTGTCGATGTCGTACACCTTCCGGACATCAGGGGTCCTCCTCAGAGCGACCAGACAGGTGGCAGTTTCCCTGCCATCCCGTGTCGTTAGTTTCCTCACCGATGAGACGTCCAGTCCCATCTCAGTGAGTTCAGCGTAGATGTCCAGCATTATGGGCGGGATCTTGCTCTTCTGTTGAGGAGCAGGATCAGCCTCCGGGCAGGGAGCCCCTGTATCCATTGCCTCTCTGGCGGCACCAGAGTGGCTGGATGTCGGTGTCGTCGGCGTTGAGGCGCTGGAGGTTGACGCAGTCGGTCTGGGCAGCTTAGAGCTCCCCAAACCCTTCTTGGCACGCTTGGCCAGTCTCAGTGATGCCCCCTCGTCGCTGCGGTCCGAGCCGCTGGACACGGATCCACAGGACGGGGCAGGCCGCGTCTTTGCGCGTGGCGCAACTACGCTTTCCATTTTTCGCCGAAAAAATAAAAAATAAAATAAAAAATTAAACTAAGAATATATGTCTTATAGTTAACACTTTTCTGAAAGAAAAAAGAACAAAACACAATATGGTATGCTATTCACACGATAGTCCTATACAATTTATATAGGCTATGTAATAAAAGTTCACTATTATAATAGCTGAAATAAAAATAAATTATATGATAGTCATAAAATTCTAGTCTTAGCTGTTGTTGTTGTGACAATAAAACACTGGAATGCAGGTAGCTGGCCGCCCGGCTGGTGTCCTAGCGGTACCGCTTCACATGGTCGGCGACGCCAGTTGAAGCAGGTATAAGCTGTAGACCCTCTGGGCTGCACTCACACTAACACAATTATTCAGAGCTCTTATAAACACAACCTTTCTCTATGACTGCCAAGACAAGAATCCGCCCTTAGAATCCGGAATGGAATGGAATGCAAAGTTGGCAGGAGTCTATTACTCCCTACTTTATCGCAGAGCCTGGACAGAGTCCCTTGCTGCTGGATCTTTCTAATCGGGCTTGTTTTTAAAAGGTTATTTTTAATCTCGGATCTAATTTTTCAATTTTTGTCTATTATTATTTTAGTGAATTTAAGACGGATTTAATTGCATTCCAATCCGTTGTTGAACCAGCGTTATCAAACCCATTGCATGGGCCGACCGCGGAAGGCTAGGCTTATAAAGCCTGTCCTCCCGACGTAATTCCCCTTCAGACCGTCCACTGAAGTCCTTTCGGTGCTAACACTTTAATAGGCTAGCAGGAATACGCCACAACGGGGCACTATCTGTAAGGAGGGAGCAATGCGTCCCCTTTTCCGGAGGAGTCGCAATTGCTGGGTTACTTTGTCTGATTGTAAGTTTGAATTAGGAGAGGTTGTAAAGAAGCTCTTCATCCGCTTCTGGTATGGCTGCCCTTCAGGACGCATCTCTGCTGGGCTCTGTTCCGGACTCCAGTCCGTGATGTTGAGACGAGTGGCTGGTCTTCCTTCTTCTTCATCTTCTCCCGAAGACCTCTTCGTTCTTCTTTGGCCTGCACTTTCCAAGAATTGGTAGTAACCGAAGTTACATACCGTTAACCTTGTAATTCCCGAAGGGCTGAACGGGGGAAAGTGCAGGTTTCTTCGCTCTTCTGTGCTGTCAGTGGCTGCTGGGCAGGTGGCTGCTGGGCTCGTTCCCTCTTTCTTCTTTCTTGAAAGGAAAGGAAGGTAATAGGTAACTTACAAATGGTGGTGCCTATTCTCGATCGCGGTTTTGGGGCGGCGATTTTCTGGAAAGAAGTAAACAGTAATTATTCACTCCACGTAATTATTAACCTTCAGACACACGTGTGTCTGAGAAGGGGTTGGGGGGAACGCGTGGCCGCAGTGAAGAAACCATTTGTTTTGTGGTGGCTGTTGGTATCTGCAACAGAAGAAACAGAACACACACACGGAAGGAAAAAAAAAAAAAAAAAAAAATTTCTTAATTATAACTTTTCTTTCGGCTGGCACGTCGAGTCGTTCCACATCCACGTTTCTCCCGTTTCTGAAACAAGAGAAACAGAACAAAACACACGTGGAAAAAAAAAAAGAATTTTAAATTTAGACCGCGTTTTTGTTGTATGCGCGACTTACCGTATTTGAAGTCTTCAAATTATATAACTCGCGACCCCGGAAACGCGTCTGACGCACTATTCCGGTTATGGCTCATGCGATATGGAGGCCCCTAAGCCTGGTTTGTCGATTTTCGGCTACCGCACCGCACCATCACGGTGGTTCGTCCAGTACGGCGTGAGGCCGCTTCCTTACACCTGTCGGAGTTGGGTCCTCTCTGCAGATGTCCCGAAGATGACTGTGTTCGGACACAGCCGCTCTCCCGAACAGTCTGCGCGCCTGCGCCACCCCCACCTCGGACACGGATTGAAATCTCGCATCAGATCGGAGAGTGGCGTTCCTGACGAACCACGGAGCTCCAAAGATCGTCCGCAACGCTATGTTTTGGACGGCCTCGATCTTCTTTTGAAGCGAGGAGCTCAACACTGCCCCCCATGCCGGGTAAGCATATGTTAGAATCGGCAGTACGTACAGCCGAAAAATGAGCAGCTTAGTTGCCAGTGGGTACGGGCTGGCACTGTTCAGCACTGGGTATAGCGAGGCTCTGGCGGCCTTAGCCCTTCGGGTCGCATAATTTACATGCTCGTCGAAGGTAAGCCGCCTGTCCAACACCACCCCCAGGTACTTAACTGTTTTCTCAAAAGGGATTTTCTCCTCTGAGATTTCCAGCTCTCTGGTCGGTTTTCGTGTCTAATCCAGGTAGCTGGCCGCCCGGCTGATGTCCTCGCAGACCCTTCTTACATTGTCTGTCGACGCAGGTAGAAGTCCTGTTGAACACCTGGCTGGACTGGTTACAACTCACAAATCACAGAGCACAAAGAGATCCTTCCACTAGCAAAGCCAAGGATCACCCCCTTAGAATCCGGAACGGAACGCAAGGATGTCGGAGGGTGCAATACCCTCCTATTTTTCGCAGTATACGGACTTTCGTCCTTTGGTGCTGGGTGATTCTATTTCACTGGCGGTTATTAATAGTAGTTGGCGTTTATTCGTTTGGTGAAGTTTGGATTGCGTTCCGATCCAATGGATGGTTTGTCGGTAGGGGCCCGGCGGAACGATTTGCTAGTAAGCTTATCTTCCGTGACGCGCTCCATTTCAGCCAAGAGTTGGCTGAAATCCTTAGTCTAAGCTGGCGTCCTCTCATAAGGAAAGGAACGTCGGAGGCGATTTTTGGCCTACTCTTATTCATTTACTCAATTCAGTTCAATTTAGCTTGGTCTGAATTAAGGAAATGTGGTTGGATGGATTGCTCTGGGGTGTTGCGCCTCAGAGCTATCTCAGTCGGTAGAGTATGATTTGCGGTTTACTATTCTGAGCGCGATATACCTCTATTAAGTATTAGATGTCTGCCCGCCGTAAGGGCAGGCAGGAGAGATATACATAACGCAGGTTGTTTTTCGTGCGCCCGTGCGCCGGGGTGGTGACAATTTTGAATAAAACGCCCCCCTATTATATTTAAAATTTGAACTTGGTGCAGGTGCTGGTACTGGTTAGGCCATGTCAAAATATAATGGTCCGCGGAGGGTTTGGGGGGTCAGGTGGTGGCTGGCCAAACACGCTTTCTTCTAGCTGTCCTTGCAGTGCTTGGAGTTTTGCCTGAAAAAGAAAAAGCCCAAGCGCACAGCGTATTGAACTATTGAATTGGTGATAAAGATTGCTCTTTTATCACCGTGGTATTTGGTGGTGGCGGGTTAAAGCAGTCAAGCTGCCGGATAGGTATGGAAGTGGGAGCGGAATTTAGTAGAGTGTCCGCCTGTCTTCTTTTGGTGGGCCCTCGCTGTGAAGCCGTAGACCTTGCCTAACTCTTCTCTTGAGTAACCTTTGCTTACCGCTTTGCTTGTAGTTCTAAAAAGAACTAAGCGGGCGAGAAGGCAGGTTTCTTCTTTCCGTAGCAGTTCTTTCTTCATCGTCTTCTTCTTCTGCTGCCTCGTCGTCTCTTCTTCCCTCTGGTGCGGAAGGTGATGGAGGATTGAGCGGAGGGGATTGGTTTTAGTGGTTCGCTTATTGTATAGGCATACTATCCTATGATCATATGCGTAAGTGTATTTCTAATTTGTATAAACTATTTGTGTTATAGCTTGGTGGGGGATGACATAATTTGTCATGCCATTATGTTGACTCTTATGTGTAAGAGTCAGATATGTTTTTAACCTCAATTAAAGTGGCGGCCCGGGGGCAACCCACGTTGCAGTTGTCGACTCTTATTATTATAATATTTAAAAAATAATTATATATATGGATACATAATTTGCAGTAGGACTTACCTCTGTTTAGTGGCATGGCTTACCTGGCCGGCCGTTACCTTACGGCGGTTCGTCCAATACTGCATGTGGTCGTTTCCTGACCACCTGTGGTTGCGGGTCCTCCCTGCAGATGTCCCGGATGTGTTGGAACTCGGAGGCAGCAGCTGAGCTGTAGAACCGCTTCGCCTGCTCCAGTCCCACCTCGCAGACTGTCTGCAGTCTGGCGTCACTGCGTAGAGCTGTGTTCCTGATGAACCAGGGGGCCCCGAATATCGTCCTGAGGGCGATGTTCTGGACGACCTCCAGTTTCTTCAGGAGTTGTGCGCTCGCCAGTCCTCCCCAGGCCGGGAAGGCGTAAACCATGATGGGAATCACGTAGATCCTGAAAAGTAAGATCTTAATTAGGTTTGGCGTTGGACTTCGTCGGTTCAGCAGCTGGTAGAGTGCGCCTCGAGCCTGCTTCGCCCTCTCGGTTACACTTAGGATGTGTTCCCGGAAGGTCAGCCGGTTATCGATGATCACCCCCAGGTATTTCGCCGACTTTTTATATTCTATGGGGTCGCCACAGATTTCCAACCGGACTGGCTGTTTCCGCTTTTTCCCGGGAGGGGTAAAGATCACGGCTACGGATTTATCTCCGTTCATCTTGACCCGCCACTTCTCCAGCCCGTCCAGCTGTTCCTGCAGTTTCCCCACCGCGAAATCGGTATTACACGACGTATAGAAGAACGCGGTGTCATCAGCGTAGAGGCTGGCCCTCACCCCCGCTATGCACGGCATATCGTTGATATATGTCGTGAAGAGCAAGGGGGAAAGTACAGCCCCCTGCGGAACTCCAGCCTCGATTGGTCGGTCAGTGGAAATTGACTCCCCCATCGAGACGTGGAATTTTCTGCCCATCAGGTAGGACCGCAACAGCATCACCAGTCCACTCGGCAAGGGGGAACGGGCGAGCTTGTATAACAGGCCCTCGTGCCACACCCTGTCGAATGCCTTGGCCACATCCAGGAAGGCGGCCACAGTGACCATCTTTCTGTTGAGACCTGTGGCGACGCTGTCCACGATCCGTACCAGTTGGTGCGTTGTCGCGTGGCCCTTCCGAAAACCAAACTGGTCTTGCCTGATCCCCCGCCCCAGATATCGAGTCAGACGTTCTAAGAGTATTCTTTCGAATATCTTCGACAATACCGGGAGCAGGGAAATCGGCCTATAGTTTTGGGGAAAGAGTGGGTCCTTCCCCGGCTTCGGAAAGCACACGACTCTCGCAGTCTTCCAGCTGGATGGGTAATGGCCCACCCAGATAATAGAAGAAAAGATGACCGCTAGTCCTGTGATCACACATCGCGGGACGTTTCTAAGGGCACGGGCCTTTATGCCATCCGGCCCCGGAGCTTTATCCGGGCGTGTGGCAGTTATGGCCGCTGTGACCTCGTCCTCGCGTACGCGATCAACCTGAGGGGGCACCGCTATCGCATTTTCGGCGTAGGTCTCCCAGAAGTCCTCGACCTCCTCTATATGGTCGTCATCGTAAACATCGGTGTTCGGGGTAAACTGGTCTTCCAGTGTATCCGCGAAAACCTCTGCCTTGTCTTGGTCAGAGTAGGCCAGACCACTCGGACCATGTAGAGGGTGTTTCGGAGCTCCAGGCCCCTTCAGCCTCTTGCAAAGGCGGAAAGCCGATCCCATATCCGCCGAAGCCGACTCGAGGAAATCCCGCCAGGATTCCTCCCTGTGCGCCTCCAGCAATTGTTTCACCCTGGTCGTCTGAGCGTTGAGCAAGCGCTTATCGTCAGGGTCCAGGGTGAGTCTGTATCTTGTTCTTAGCCGTCGCTTCTCGGCTATTGCTTCGGTCACTCTAGGAGGAAGCCTGTCCCTACGGCAGTCTATCGGGCTTTTCGTCGTACAAGTACTAAGAGCAGCCCTGATAGCCGTGGTAACTGACTCGGTCTCGTTATCAATTTCCTCGGCCGTGCCCAGCAGATCTAGTGGCTCTCGGTGATAGGTCCTCTGGAGAGTTTCCTTGAATCTCATCCAGTTGACCGCCTCTTTGCACCTAGGCGGCGGGTATCGGTCGGCCCTATCATCTTCCAGTTCAAGCAGGACAGGGGAGTGGTCGGAGCTGAGGTCCTCGATTGTCGCGATGGACAGTGGTTTTTCCACTGCCCTCACTATGGCAATGTCAAGGACGTCAGGCCGAAAATTACCCGAATTATGCGTGAACGTGGGAGTTTCAGGGCCGAGCACCCTGACCCCCGCCCTCTGTGCATACTCGCTGAGGGCGCGGCCATTTCTGTTGGCCCTGCGGCTGTTCCACGACGTGTGTTTTGCGTTCAAGTCACCCGCAATTATTGCGGGTGATTGTGCGTCCAGAAGGAGGTCCAGGTCATCCAGCGGTAGAGGGCGATTTGGCGGATTATAGGCCGCAATCACCCTATACACTGTCCCCGCGAAATCCAGCTGGACGCACGTTTGCTCCAGACAACGTGTCTGGATGTTAACTCTTGCGTGAGTTACACGTCTGTGGACAAATACCGCAGTGCCCCCAGCTGGAGGTCGCCCTTGCGGTACCGCCCTGTCGGTTCTATACGCCGTATAATTCCGAAGTGTCACCTTTTGTGCAGGCGTGAGCTTTGTTTCAGCTACGCAGATGACGTCTGCTTCTAGGTCTTCCGCAAGACGCAGTAATTCCAGCGTCCTGCTTCGGAGCCCATCAGCATTCCATCCTAATACCCTAAGTACCCGCTTATGCATAGCGAGCAACTATTGTGGTGATAGTCTCCACTATTATGTGGAGTATCTCCCGTATACCGCTCGCCTGCATCAGCCTGGGAACGGCAGCCAGGATGTCAGGCACTATCCCAGCGAAGGAGAACCGCGAGCTGTCGCTGCCCCCCTCCCTGGGACTCTCTCCCACGACCCGGGCAGCCGTCCCCTGAGCCTTAGCTTGGCCAGAGGGTGGACTCCGCTTCTCGGCCCCTTTGTCTGTCGCTTCTCGGCGCTCTGTTTCGGCTCGGAAGGGCGGGGGGCCGGCGCAGGTGTAGTTTTCCGCACCTTTCCCCCTCCCTTCTTCATCGCCTTTTTGGGCTGTTGTCCCCCGCCAGCGACGGTTTTCGCTTTTGAAGGGGCCGCCTGTTTGGGCGGTTTCCCTTTTGGAGCGGCCACCTTTGGTGGGCGCTCTGCAGCCTCCTCAGCGGGGGGCCCCGCCCCCGGGGCAGCTTTTTCGGATTTCTCCGCATCGGCAGTCCGGGGGGCGGTCGGTTTCCCTGTCGCACCGGACGCCACACTGGCCCACGATCTTCCGCTGGCGGGAGTCGTGGCAGCGCCAATTGTTTGTCTGGCCACTATCTTCTTGTAGTAGCCGCACCCGCGATAATTAGCGGGGTGGTCTCCCTTGCAGTTGATGCAAACTGCAGGGGATTCCCTGGTCTTGGTGCAGGTGGCGGTCTCGTGCTGACCTGCACACTTCAGGCAGTTGAAGGCCCTCGAGCAGTAATTGCTAGAGTGCCCAAACCGCTGGCAACGATGGCATTGGGGGGGGCCGCCTTTCGCCACGTAGGCCGACATCTTCACCCTGCAACAGAACAGGCTGTCGATGTCGTACACCTTCCGGACATCAGGGGTCCTCCTCAGAGCGACCAGACAGGTGGCAGTTTCCCTGCCATCCCGTGTCGTTAGTTTCCTCACCGATGAGACGTCCAGTCCCATCTCAGTGAGTTCAGCGTAGAGCATGTCCAGCATTATGGGCGGGATCTTGCTCTTCTGTTGAGGAGCAGGATCAGCCTCCGGGCAGGGAGCCCCTGTATCCATTGCCTCTCTGGCGGCACCAGAGTGGCTGGATGTCGGTGTCGTCGGCGTTGAGGCGCTGGAGGTTGACGCAGTCGGTCTGGGCAGCTTAGAGCTCCCCAAACCCTTCTTGGCACGCTTGGCCAGTCTCAGTGATGCCCCCTCGTCGCTGCGGTCCGAGCCGCTGGACACGGATCCACAGGACGGGGCAGGCCGCGTCTTTGCGCGTGGCGCAACTACGCTTTCCATTTTTCGCCGAAAAAATAAAAAATAAAATAAAAAATTAAACTAAGAATATATGTCTTATAGTTAACACTTTTCTGAAAGAAAAAAGAACAAAACACAATATGGTATGCTATTCACACGATAGTCCTATACAATTTATATAGGCTATGTAATAAAAGTTCACTATTATAATAGCTGAAATAAAAATAAATTATATGATAGTCATAAAATTCTAGTCTTAGCTGTTGTTGTTGTGACAATAAAACACTGGAATGCAGGTAGCTGGCCGCCCGGCTGGTGTCCTAGCGGTACCGCTTCACATGGTCGGCGACGCCAGTTGAAGCAGGTATAAGCTGTAGACCCTCTGGGCTGCACTCACACTAACACAATTATTCAGAGCTCTTATAAACACAACCTTTCTCTATGACTGCCAAGACAAGAATCCGCCCTTAGAATCCGGAATGGAATGGAATGCAAAGTTGGCAGGAGTCTATTACTCCCTACTTTATCGCAGAGCCTGGACAGAGTCCCTTGCTGCTGGATCTTTCTAATCGGGCTTGTTTTTAAAAGGTTATTTTTAATCTCGGATCTAATTTTTCAATTTTTGTCTATTATTATTTTAGTGAATTTAAGACGGATTTAATTGCATTCCAATCCGTTGTTGAACCAGCGTTATCAAACCCATTGCATGGGCCGACCGCGGAAGGCTAGGCTTATAAAGCCTGTCCTCCCGACGTAATTCCCCTTCAGACCGTCCACTGAAGTCCTTTCGGTGCTAACACTTTAATAGGCTAGCAGGAATACGCCACAACGGGGCACTATCTGTAAGGAGGGAGCAATGCGTCCCCTTTTCCGGAGGAGTCGCAATTGCTGGGTTACTTTGTCTGATTGTAAGTTTGAATTAGGAGAGGTTGTAAAGAAGCTCTTCATCCGCTTCTGGTATGGCTGCCCTTCAGGACGCATCTCTGCTGGGCTCTGTTCCGGACTCCAGTCCGTGATGTTGAGACGAGTGGCTGGTCTTCCTTCTTCTTCATCTTCTCCCGAAGACCTCTTCGTTCTTCTTTGGCCTGCACTTTCCAAGAATTGGTAGTAACCGAAGTTACATACCGTTAACCTTGTAATTCCCGAAGGGCTGAACGGGGGAAAGTGCAGGTTTCTTCGCTCTTCTGTGCTGTCAGTGGCTGCTGGGCAGGTGGCTGCTGGGCTCGTTCCCTCTTTCTTCTTTCTTGAAAGGAAAGGAAGGTAATAGGTAACTTACAAATGGTGGTGCCTATTCTCGATCGCGGTTTTGGGGCGGCGATTTTCTGGAAAGAAGTAAACAGTAATTATTCACTCCACGTAATTATTAACCTTCAGACACACGTGTGTCTGAGAAGGGGTTGGGGGGAACGCGTGGCCGCAGTGAAGAAACCATTTGTTTTGTGGTGGCTGTTGGTATCTGCAACAGAAGAAACAGAACACACACACGGAAGGAAAAAAAAAAAAAAAAAAAATTTCTTAATTATAACTTTTCTTTCGGCTGGCACGTCGAGTCGTTCCACATCCACGTTTCTCCCGTTTCTGAAACAAGAGAAACAGAACAAAACACACGTGGAAAAAAAAAAGAATTTTAAATTTAGACCGCGTTTTTGTTGTATGCGCGACTTACCGTATTTGAAGTCTTCAAATTATATAACTCGCGACCCCGGAAACGCGTCTGACGCACTATTCCGGTTATGGCTCATGCGATATGGAGGCCCCTAAGCCTGGTTTGTCGATTTTCGGCTACCGCACCGCACCATCACGGTGGTTCGTCCAGTACGGCGTGAGGCCGCTTCCTTACACCTGTCGGAGTTGGGTCCTCTCTGCAGATGTCCCGAAGATGACTGTGTTCGGACACAGCCGCTCTCCCGAACAGTCTGCGCGCCTGCGCCACCCCCACCTCGGACACGGATTGAAATCTCGCATCAGATCGGAGAGTGGCGTTCCTGACGAACCACGGAGCTCCAAAGATCGTCCGCAACGCTATGTTTTGGACGGCCTCGATCTTCTTTTGAAGCGAGGAGCTCAACACTGCCCCCCATGCCGGGTAAGCATATGTTAGAATCGGCAGTACGTACAGCCGAAAAATGAGCAGCTTAGTTGCCAGTGGGTACGGGCTGGCACTGTTCAGCACTGGGTATAGCGAGGCTCTGGCGGCCTTAGCCCTTCGGGTCGCATAATTTACATGCTCGTCGAAGGTAAGCCGCCTGTCCAACACCACCCCCAGGTACTTAACTGTTTTCTCAAAAGGGATTTT
Organism: Lycorma delicatula; assembly: GCF_047948215.1. NCBI lineage: Eukaryota > Metazoa > Arthropoda > Insecta > Hemiptera > Fulgoridae > Lycorma > Lycorma delicatula. The sequence continues at coordinate 346,124,545 of NC_134455.1, read as the reverse complement.
CTCCTCTGAGATTTCCAGCTCTCTGGTCGGTTTTCGTGTCTAATCCAGGTAGCTGGCCGCCCGGCTGATGTCCTCGCAGACCCTTCTTACATTGTCTGTCGACGCAGGTAGAAGTCCTGTTGAACACCTGGCTGGACTGGTTACAACTCACAAATCACAGAGCACAAAGAGATCCTTCCACTAGCAAAGCCAAGGATCACCCCCTTAGAATCCGGAACGGAACGCAAGGATGTCGGAGGGTGCAATACCCTCCTATTTTTCGCAGTATACGGACTTTCGTCCTTTGGTGCTGGGTGATTCTATTTCACTGGCGGTTATTAATAGTAGTTGGCGTTTATTCGTTTGGTGAAGTTTGGATTGCGTTCCGATCCAATGGATGGTTTGTCGGTAGGGGCCCGGCGGAACGATTTGCTAGTAAGCTTATCTTCCGTGACGCGCTCCATTTCAGCCAAGAGTTGGCTGAAATCCTTAGTCTAAGCTGGCGTCCTCTCATAAGGAAAGGAACGTCGGAGGCGATTTTTGGCCTACTCTTATTCATTTACTCAATTCAGTTCAATTTAGCTTGGTCTGAATTAAGGAAATGTGGTTGGATGGATTGCTCTGGGGTGTTGCGCCTCAGAGCTATCTCAGTCGGTAGAGTATGATTTGCGGTTTACTATTCTGAGCGCGATATACCTCTATTAAGTATTAGATGTCTGCCCGCCGTAAGGGCAGGCAGGAGAGATATACATAACGCAGGTTGTTTTTCGTGCGCCCGTGCGCCGGGGTGGTGACAATTTTGAATAAAACGCCCCCCTATTATATTTAAAATTTGAACTTTGTGCAGGTGCTGGTACTGGTTAGGCCATGTCAAAATATAATGGTCCGCGGAGGGTTTGGGGGGTCAGGTGGTGGCTGGCCAAACACGCTTTCTTCTAGCTGTCCTTGCAGTGCTTGGAGTTTTGCCTGAAAAAGAAAAAGCCCAAGCGCACAGCGTATTGAACTATTGAATTGGTGATAAAGATTGCTCTTTTATCACCGTGGTATTTGGTGGTGGCGGGTTAAAGCAGTCAAGCTGCCGGATAGGTATGGAAGTGGGAGCGGAATTTAGTAGAGTGTCCGCCTGTCTTCTTTTGGTGGGCCCTCGCTGTGAAGCCGTAGACCTTGCCTAACTCTTCTCTTGAGTAACCTTTGCTTACCGCTTTGCTTGTAGTTCTAAAAAGAACTAAGCGGGCGAGAAGGCAGGTTTCTTCTTTCCGTAGCAGTTCTTTCTTCATCGTCTTCTTCTTCTGCTGCCTCGTCGTCTCTTCTTCCATCTGGTGCGGAAGGTGATGGAGGATTGAGCGGAGGGGATTGGTTTTAGTGGTTCGCTTATTGTATAGGCATACTATCCTATGATCATATGCGTAAGTGTATTTCTAATTTGTATAAACTATTTGTGTTATAGCTTGGTGGGGGATGACATAATTTGTCATGCCATTATGTTGACTCTTATGTGTAAGAGTCAGATATGTTTTTAACCTCAATTAAAGTGGCGGCCCGGGGGCAACCCACGTTGCAGTTGTCGACTCTTATTATTATAATATTTAAAAAATAATTATATATATGGATACATAATTTGCAGTAGGACTTACCTCTGTTTAGTGGCATGGCTTACCTGGCCGGCCGTTACCTTACGGCGGTTCGTCCAATACTGCATGTGGTCGTTTCCTGACCACCTGTGGTTGCGGGTCCTCCCTGCAGATGTCCCGGATGTGTTGGAACTCGGAGGCAGCAGCTGAGCTGTAGAACCGCTTCGCCTGCTCCAGTCCCACCTCGCAGACTGTCTGCAGTCTGGCGTCACTGCGTAGAGCTGTGTTCCTGATGAACCAGGGGGCCCCGAATATCGTCCTGAGGGCGATGTTCTGGACGACCTCCAGTTTCTTCAGGAGTTGTGCGCTCGCCAGTCCTCCCCAGGCCGGGAAGGCGTAAACCATGATGGGAATCACGTAGATCCTGAAAAGTAAGATCTTAATTAGGTTTGGCGTTGGACTTCGTCGGTTCAGCAGCTGGTAGAGTGCGCCTCGAGCCTGCTTCGCCCTCTCGGTTACACTTAGGATGTGTTCCCGGAAGGTCAGCCGGTTATCGATGATCACCCCCAGGTATTTCGCCGACTTTTTATATTCTATGGGGTCGCCACAGATTTCCAACCGGACTGGCTGTTTCCGCTTTTTCCCGGGAGGGGTAAAGATCACGGCTACGGATTTATCTCCGTTCATCTTGACCCGCCACTTCTCCAGCCCGTCCAGCTGTTCCTGCAGTTTCCCCACCGCGAAATCGGTATTACACGACGTATAGAAGAACGCGGTGTCATCAGCGTAGAGGCTGGCCCTCACCCCCGCTATGCACGGCATATCGTTGATATATGTCGTGAAGAGCAAGGGGGAAAGTACAGCCCCCTGCGGAACTCCAGCCTCGATTGGTCGGTCAGTGGAAATTGACTCCCCCATCGAGACGTGGAATTTTCTGCCCATCAGGTAGGACCGCAACAGCATCACCAGTCCACTCGGCAAGGGGGAACGGGCGAGCTTGTATAACAGGCCCTCGTGCCACACCCTGTCGAATGCCTTGGCCACATCCAGGAAGGCGGCCACAGTGACCATCTTTCTGTTGAGACCTGTGGCGACGCTGTCCACGATCCGTACCAGTTGGTGCGTTGTCGCGTGGCCCTTCCGAAAACCAAACTGGTCTTGCCTGATCCCCCGCCCCAGATATCGAGTCAGACGTTCTAAGAGTATTCTTTCGAATATCTTCGACAATACCGGGAGCAGGGAAATCGGCCTATAGTTTTGGGGAAAGAGTGGGTCCTTCCCCGGCTTCGGAAAGCACACGACTCTCGCAGTCTTCCAGCTGGATGGGTAATGGCCCACCCAGATAATAGAAGAAAAGATGACCGCTAGTCCTGTGATCACACATCGCGGGACGTTTCTAAGGGCACGGGCCTTTATGCCATCCGGCCCCGGAGCTTTATCCGGGCGTGTGGCAGTTATGGCCGCTGTGACCTCGTCCTCGCGTACGCGATCAACCTGAGGGGGCACCGCTATCGCATTTTCGGCGTAGGTCTCCCAGAAGTCCTCGACCTCCTCTATATGGTCGTCATCGTAAACATCGGTGTTCGGGGTAAACTGGTCTTCCAGTGTATCCGCGAAAACCTCTGCCTTGTCTTGGTCAGAGTAGGCCAGACCACTCGGACCATGTAGAGGGTGTTTCGGAGCTCCAGGCCCCTTCAGCCTCTTGCAAAGGCGGAAAGCCGATCCCATATCCGCCGAAGCCGACTCGAGGAAATCCCGCCAGGATTCCTCCCTGTGCGCCTCCAGCAATTGTTTCACCCTGGTCGTCTGAGCGTTGAGCAAGCGCTTATCGTCAGGGTCCAGGGTGAGTCTGTATCTTGTTCTTAGCCGTCGCTTCTCGGCTATTGCTTCGGTCACTCTAGGAGGAAGCCTGTCCCTACGGCAGTCTATCGGGCTTTTCGTCGTACAAGTACTAAGAGCAGCCCTGATAGCCGTGGTAACTGACTCGGTCTCGTTATCAATTTCCTCGGCCGTGCCCAGCAGATCTAGTGGCTCTCGGTGATAGGTCCTCTGGAGAGTTTCCTTGAATCTCATCCAGTTGACCGCCTCTTTGCACCTAGGCGGCGGGTATCGGTCGGCCCTATCATCTTCCAGTTCAAGCAGGACAGGGGAGTGGTCGGAGCTGAGGTCCTCGATTGTCGCGATGGACAGTGGTTTTTCCACTGCCCTCACTATGGCAATGTCAAGGACGTCAGGCCGAAAATTACCCGAATTATGCGTGAACGTGGGAGTTTCAGGGCCGAGCACCCTGACCCCCGCCCTCTGTGCATACTCGCTGAGGGCGCGGCCATTTCTGTTGGCCCTGCGGCTGTTCCACGACGTGTGTTTTGCGTTCAAGTCACCCGCAATTATTGCGGGTGATTGTGCGTCCAGAAGGAGGTCCAGGTCATCCAGCGGTAGAGGGCGATTTGGCGGATTATAGGCCGCAATCACCCTATACACTGTCCCCGCGAAATCCAGCTGGACGCACGTTTGCTCCAGACAACGTGTCTGGATGTTAACTCTTGCGTGAGTTACACGTCTGTGGACAAATACCGCAGTGCCCCCAGCTGGAGGTCGCCCTTGCGGTACCGCCCTGTCGGTTCTATACGCCGTATAATTCCGAAGTGTCACCTTTTGTGCAGGCGTGAGCTTTGTTTCAGCTACGCAGATGACGTCTGCTTCTAGGTCTTCCGCAAGACGCAGTAATTCCAGCGTCCTGCTTCGGAGCCCATCAGCATTCCATCCTAATACCCTAAGTACCCGCTTATGCATAGCGAGCAACTATTGTGGTGATAGTCTCCACTATTATGTGGAGTATCTCCCGTATACCGCTCGCCTGCATCAGCCTGGGAACGGCAGCCAGGATGTCAGGCACTATCCCAGCGAAGGAGAACCGCGAGCTGTCGCTGCCCCCCTCCCTGGGACTCTCTCCCACGACCCGGGCAGCCGTCCCCTGAGCCTTAGCTTGGCCAGAGGGTGGACTCCGCTTCTCGGCCCCTTTGTCTGTCGCTTCTCGGCGCTCTGTTTCGGCTCGGAAGGGCGGGGGGCCGGCGCAGGTGTAGTTTTCCGCACCTTTCCCCCTCCCTTCTTCATCGCCTTTTTGGGCTGTTGTCCCCCGCCAGCGACGGTTTTCGCTTTTGAAGGGGCCGCCTGTTTGGGCGGTTTCCCTTTTGGAGCGGCCACCTTTGGTGGGCGCTCTGCAGCCTCCTCAGCGGGGGGCCCCGCCCCCGGGGCAGCTTTTTCGGATTTCTCCGCATCGGCAGTCCGGGGGGCGGTCGGTTTCCCTGTCGCACCGGACGCCACACTGGCCCACGATCTTCCGCTGGCGGGAGTCGTGGCAGCGCCAATTGTTTGTCTGGCCACTATCTTCTTGTAGTAGCCGCACCCGCGATAATTAGCGGGGTGGTCTCCCTTGCAGTTGATGCAAACTGCAGGGGATTCCCTGGTCTTGGTGCAGGTGGCGGTCTCGTGCTGACCTGCACACTTCAGGCAGTTGAAGGCCCTCGAGCAGTAATTGCTAGAGTGCCCAAACCGCTGGCAACGATGGCATTGGGGGGGGCCGCCTTTCGCCACGTAGGCCGACATCTTCACCCTGCAACAGAACAGGCTGTCGATGTCGTACACCTTCCGGACATCAGGGGTCCTCCTCAGAGCGACCAGACAGGTGGCAGTTTCCCTGCCATCCCGTGTCGTTAGTTTCCTCACCGATGAGACGTCCAGTCCCATCTCAGTGAGTTCAGCGTAGATGTCCAGCATTATGGGCGGGATCTTGCTCTTCTGTTGAGGAGCAGGATCAGCCTCCGGGCAGGGAGCCCCTGTATCCATTGCCTCTCTGGCGGCACCAGAGTGGCTGGATGTCGGTGTCGTCGGCGTTGAGGCGCTGGAGGTTGACGCAGTCGGTCTGGGCAGCTTAGAGCTCCCCAAACCCTTCTTGGCACGCTTGGCCAGTCTCAGTGATGCCCCCTCGTCGCTGCGGTCCGAGCCGCTGGACACGGATCCACAGGACGGGGCAGGCCGCGTCTTTGCGCGTGGCGCAACTACGCTTTCCATTTTTCGCCGATCCCCGACGGGGAGTCTTATTCTTTAAGACTTTGGGGGTTGGCATCCCCACGGGCCTAGCCTCCGCAGCTTTTCTTCCCACTATACAATGAGCTGCGGAACACTTTACATTTTACACATATACTACACCAAGAACACTACATAAATTACAACATACACACATACACAATTACACAACAACAACCTACACTGATATTTCTTACATTTACACTCGGTGGTGTTGCGACATCTTACGAAACGCAACCGTAACCCAAGGTGGGAACAAATCGTGCCGATGGGTGAATGGCTCTACGTAGTGAGTCCCGAACGATGTCCTCTGGGCACCAGGGCGAACCCAGTTGTATTTAGCTCTAACTCCAGTACGCGTGCGCTCTGCTGGAGTGGTCCATTTTTCGCCGGTACTCGTGGGACCAAAATTTCAGTTCCAACAATTAACACAATGATGGTTGGTGGCCCATCTGAAAAAACCACCAATTCAAGTCTTGCGAAGAGACCTCGATCAGCTTCGTCTGACGAGGATAAAAGTCCTACAAAAGAGAAAGATTCAAAATATAAAAATATTAGATTCGTTGTTCTCAAAAATAGTCAGGAAGGTGGCTCCCTTCAAAAGGTCTCACCGTTTTTAATAAACAAAACCATAACAGGTGCAAGTGGCTCCCCGAAGAATATCAGGAAATTACGCGACGGATCGATTCTGGTTGAAACATTCAACGATGAGCAGAGTCGATCTATCTTACGTCTCCGTAATATGGGTGGCATAAATATAAGCGCAGAATGCCACAAAACGCTAAATACGAGCCGGGGTGTAATTTTTTGTAGAGACCTTCTGGATATAGATATCTCTGAAATAGTTGACGAGCTGTGCCACCAAGATGTTGTTGAGGTGAAACGTATAATGAAACGGCAGAACGGAACAGAAGAACCGACACCGTCTCTTATATTAACATTCAGTCTCCCTGTTCCACCAGAAAAGATCAAAGTGGGTTACCTCTCAGTTCGGGTACGACCATTCATACCCAACCCACGGCGATGTTTCAGATGCCAAGGTTTTGGTCATACTACAACATCTTGCACGAAAACTGAGATCTGTGCTCGATGTGGTAAAGAAGGTCACAACGACACTAACTGCGAAGAAAGTGAAAAATGTGCAAACTGCAGTGGTCCACATACAGCCCGCTCCCGAGATTGCCCAACTTTTAAAGAAGAAAAGGCAATTCTCAAAATCTGTACGGAGCAAAAACTATCTTTTCCGGCTGCACGTAGAGAATATAAAAAGATAAACAACTCACGGAACCTGGTTAAACCAGACGTATCTTTTGCCACCGCTACAACTAAACAAATTCCTACAAATGCTAATAATCAGCAGTGCGGATCCTGCAATGAGCTTAAAAAACTTGTTCAGATGCTATCTGATCAAGTAGCTTCACTTACAGCCACTATCTCAGAGCTGACAAAAATGAATAAAAAGTCCTCCATCGCAGCTAGTGAATCAAACAGTATGATACATACGAAAGTTCCTATTCCCAAAATCGTACCGCCACGAATAGCGACTATCACAGCTGGCAGTAAGCCACCTAATAAGCTCCCCATAAAGGGAACCCACGTAACTATCTCTTCTGGGATGTCAACTACAGCATCCCATTCAAATAAATCTCCTCCACCATCTCCTTATATACTGGAGGATATGGTTGAAGAACCACCCGACCCTAGGGCATCGGAGTTCTTTAAAATAAAAAATTCAAAAAAGAAAAACCGAATCACGTACAACTAATTTTTATATAGTTTCCGAAATTTATTTTTTTATTTGCTTTTTACACTTATGAACATTATTCAGTGGAATGTTAGAGGTATTCGGTCCCGCATTGAAGATATTAGAGTACTGGCGCACACACATGATCCACTAATCATGTGTTTCCAGGAAACTCACCTCCTACAACATGACCGAATTACATTTAGAGGATACTTCTGCGAGAGATACGACTGCCTAGTAGACAGTAGGGAGAGTGGTGGAGTAGCGATTTTCATGAAGAATGGGGTGTCAGCTACAAGAATTCAACTAACCACTGTCATTCCTGCTATTGCAGTAAAGGTCACTATTCCCTTCAAATTGCATATCTGCAATCTGTATCTCTCACCGAACACTGTGTTCAGTGCTTTAGATGTCTCAAATCTCCTTACACAAATACCATCTCCATCGTTAATAGTAGGAGACTTCAATGCCCATCATATTTCCTGGGGCTCAACCTTCTGCTCCACTCGAGGAAATATGATAAACAGATTGAGACAAGATTTTGACCTTTGCCTACTGAATAATGGATCACACACATTTATGTCCTTATCAACTGGTGCTGTATCTAACCTTGATCTTTCCATATGCTCACCGAATGTACTCCCTCATTTTAATTGGTCGATTTGTGATGACTATCACGGCAGTGATCATAGACCAATTATTATTAGTTTCGGTGTAGACTGCGAGATTAAAAGAATGCCACGGAGATGGATTGTTGAAAAGGCAGATTGGAACGGATACTGTAAAGCATTCCAATCTCAGTATGACGATGGAGCGAACATCCTCGACCAATATTCTTCTTTTACGTCCATGATACTTAAGAATGCCAACAGATATATCCCACAAACATCGGGTAATCCTAGACGTCCTTTCGTTCCATGGTGGAACGATGAATGCAAAATTGCTATTAGGAATCGACGGCAGGCACTACGTAAATTTAATCGTAGGCCCACAACAGAACATCTAAATTTATACCGCAGGGCCAGAGCGGTGTGCCGTCGAGTATTCTTGGACGCTAAGAGGAATTCATGGACGAAATACGTGAGCACTATTTCACGCACTACTTCCACGTCTACTGTATGGAAGAAAATTCGTGCAATCTTCGGATCACCGAAACAATCTATTCTTGGTCTTATTGATGAAGGAGAACTCCTTTCATCATCCTCGGAAGTGGCAAATAGTCTAGCAAAATCTTTCCGCTCGGTGTCTCTCACCTCATCATATAATTACGATTTTCAACGGTACAAGATACAAATGGAGGTGTTGTCGTTAAACATTGGTGATTCGGTTGGTGAATTAAACACTCCATTCGTATTTAAAGAATTGTTACATGCACTTAAAAATTCACGGGACACTTCCCCTGGACCGGACAACATTCGCCTTTCCATGCTTTCACACCTTCCTAATTCGGCACTACAACAACTTTTGAATATTTTCAACGGTTTATTCTCCGAACAAGTCTTCCCACCCGGGTGGTCAGAAGCATTTATTATAGCAGTACCAAAACCTGGTAAAGACCAGACGAACCCCTCAAGCTATCGCCCTATTTCATTAACAAGCGTTTTGTGTAAAATAATGGAGAGAATGGTAAACCGCAGACTTACATGGTACTTGGAGAAACATGGCTTTCTATCTCCAGAACAGTGTGGTTTTCGACAAGGACGATCTTCCATTGACCATTTAGTGTCACTAGAAACAGCCATACAAAACGCTTTCCTCAATCGGCAACACCTCGTCGCTATCTTCTTTGATATAAAAAAGGCGTATGACACAGCCTGGCGACGTGGTATTCTTAACACTCTCCAAAAATGGGGAATCAAGGGCAATATGCTTGCTTTTATCCGGGGATTCTTAAATCACCGCACGGCTCGTGTTCGTGTAGATGATTCGCTCTCAGATAGTGTCATCTTGGAGAATGGAGTGCCCCAAGGTAGTGTATTAAGTGCCACCTTATTTTCTGTAGCCATAAATGATATTACCAAATGTGTTCAGGCTCCTGTCTCATGCTCTCTATTTGCTGACGACTTTGCTATCTACATTGCAAGCCGTTCGGCACCTACAGCAGAGAGACTACTGCAGAACACTATATATCACCTTGAAGCTTGGTCCAGGATTACTGGTTTCACATTTTCATCCGAAAAAACAAAATGTGTAGTTTTTTCTCGGCTACGAAACCCTTCTATTCCGCAAATTTTTCTGAACGGTGAGACTATTACTATCTCTAATTACGTTAAGTTTTTAGGTTTAATTTTTGATAGTCGTCTTACTTGGGTCAAACATTTAAAAGAATTGAAAACAAAATGTTCCAAAATTTTAGATATGATGCGAGTCCTTACTAACACCAACTGGGGAGCCGATAGATCATGTATGATACGTTTTTACTATTCCTTTGTTCGCTCCCGTTTAGATTACGGTTGTGTGGCCTACTCATCAGCTCGTCAAACCGTGCTTAAAATGCTGGATAGTGTACATCATGCTTTCCTTCGGCTTGCCACAGGCGCGTTTAGATCAAGTCCTGTCGCAAGCTTACTTGTAGACTGTGGTGAACCATCACTTTGGGATAGACGAGACCAGCTCTTATTATCCTATTTTGCTCGTCTCAGAGGACAGCCAAATCACCCGGTTCTTGAGTCAGTCTTTAAAAATCCTAATCTAGGAAAGTATGAGGATCATCCACGTCGTACTGCACCTGTAGGTGTCCGTACCTGGCGTCTGCTGCAGCATATAAATGTTGACACACCGTCATTCTTTCCTATGTACCCTTGCTCATATCCTCCATGGAGAATAAACCTCATAAATTTTAATTTTGACCTGACTACATGTAATAAAGAATCAACACCATCTATCGTCTTTCAGCAGATGTTTCAGTGTGTTCTCTCTAAGACGAAACCAGATGCGGTTGTATACACTGATGGATCGAAACAAAACGATACGGTTGGGTGTGCTTTTGTTGTCAATGAGAGAACTTATATGTTTGGTCTCCCCAGTATTACGAGTGTGTTTACCGCTGAACTATATGCTATAAATAAGGCTCTAAACATCATTAACCCTAAATATAGAAAAATTCTTATTTGCAGTGACTCGTGTAGTGCTCTCCAAGCCTTAAAGAACTTTTATTCCAAACATCCTATCGTCATTGAAATTTACAACGCAATCGCTGAGTTGAATAATCGCAACACAGAATTAAGTTTTTGCTGGGTCCCTAGCCACGTAGGGATTCCAGGTAATGAACATGCAGATTCCGCTGCCAAAGAAGCATGTAACCAGCCTCCTTTCACCACCCGAGTTGCTACTTCTGATTTCATTAACTATGTAAAACAATTATTAAGAACAAGGTGGCAAGGTGATTGGACAGCTACTGTTGATAATAAACTCCGTCAGATTAAAGATTCTGTGTTACCATGGAACTCCTCATACAGAAAACCCCGGCGTGAGGAAGTAGTTCTCTGTCGATTGCGGATAGGACACACGAGAGTCACACACGAGTACCTGTTTACAAGAGGACAACCACCTCTATGCGCAAGATGCAACTGCCGCGTGACTGTGCGCCACATACTCGTGGACTGCATATGTTATGCGGCATTGCGTCGTAAATTTAAATTACCTAGTAACATCCGTGGTATCTTGCGTGACGATAAGGAGGTTTTAAACCGGATGTTTATATTTTTACATAGTATAGGGTTAATGCAAAAAATTTAATAAGTATGTGTTCTTTCGTAATTGTATGTATTGTCCTATGTATTGTTTTTGTTATCCGAGTAGGGAGCCTTTTACACTCCCTATCGGATTTTTTTGTTTTTTTTGTATGTTTTTTAAATTCGTCTGTGATATTAGTTATAAGATTTTTGTGATATTAGTTTTAAGTTTTATCTCCTTTTTTAGTTTTAAGTTTTATTTATTTTTAATGTGATAGTTTTTAACATAGTTTTAAGTTTTATTTATTTTTAATGTGATAGTTTTTAACAGAGTTTTAAGTTACATATTAGTGTTTTTGTTATCCGAGAATGGGCCTTTTACACCCATTCCGGATTTTGTTTCTGTGATAGTAGTTTTAAGTTTTAATTTTATCTAAAAACCTAAAATTATTTTTATTTATTTATTTATTTATCTATTTATTTATTTTCCGGGCGATGATAACGTTCAACCGTTTTTCGCCCTTAAAAAAAAATAAAAAAAAAAAAAAAAAAATTTTTCGCCGAAAAAATAAAAAATAAAATAAAAAATTAAACTAAGAATATATGTCTTATAGTTAACACTTTTCTGAAAGAAAAAAGAACAAAACACAATATGGTATGCTATTCACACGATAGTCCTATACAATTTATATAGGCTATGTAATAAAAGTTCACTATTATAATAGCTGAAATAAAAATAAATTATATGATAGTCATAAAATTCTAGTCTTAGCTGTTGTTGTTGTGACAATAAAACACTGGAATGCAGGTAGCTGGCCGCCCGGCTGGTGTCCTAGCGGTACCGCTTCACATGGTCGGCGACGCCAGTTGAAGCAGGTATAAGCTGTAGACCCTCTGGGCTGCACTCACACTAACACAATTATTCAGAGCTCTTATAAACACAACCTTTCTCTATGACTGCCAAGACAAGAATCCGCCCTTAGAATCCGGAATGGAATGGAATGCAAAGTTGGCAGGAGTCTATTACTCCCTACTTTATCGCAGAGCCTGGACAGAGTCCCTTGCTGCTGGATCTTTCTAATCGGGCTTGTTTTTAAAAGGTTATTTTTAATCTCGGATCTAATTTTTCAATTTTTGTCTATTATTATTTTAGTGAATTTAAGACGGATTTAATTGCATTCCAATCCGTTGTTGAACCAGCGTTATCAAACCCATTGCATGGGCCGACCGCGGAAGGCTAGGCTTATAAAGCCTGTCCTCCCGACGTAATTCCCCTTCAGACCGTCCACTGAAGTCCTTTCGGTGCTAACACTTTAATAGGCTAGCAGGAATACGCCACAACGGGGCACTATCTGTAAGGAGGGAGCAATGCGTCCCCTTTTCCGGAGGAGTCGCAATTGCTGGGTTACTTTGTCTGATTGTAAGTTTGAATTAGGAGAGGTTGTAAAGAAGCTCTTCATCCGCTTCTGGTATGGCTGCCCTTCAGGACGCATCTCTGCTGGGCTCTGTTCCGGACTCCAGTCCGTGATGTTGAGACGAGTGGCTGGTCTTCCTTCTTCTTCATCTTCTCCCGAAGACCTCTTCGTTCTTCTTTGGCCTGCACTTTCCAAGAATTGGTAGTAACCGAAGTTACATACCGTTAACCTTGTAATTCCCGAAGGGCTGAACGGGGGAAAGTGCAGGTTTCTTCGCTCTTCTGTGCTGTCAGTGGCTGCTGGGCAGGTGGCTGCTGGGCTGATGGGCTCGTTCCCTCTTTCTTCTTTCTTGAAAGGAAAGGAAGGTAATAGGTAACTTACAAATGGTGGTGCCTATTCTCGATCGCGGTTTTGGGGCGGCGATTTTCTGGAAAGAAGTAAACAGTAATTATTCACTCCACGTAATTATTAACCTTCAGACACACGTGTGTCTGAGAAGGGGTTGGGGGGAACGCGTGGCCGCAGTGAAGAAACCATTTGTTTTGTGGTGGCTGTTGGTATCTGCAACAGAAGAAACAGAACACACACACGGAAGGAAAAAAAAAAAAAAAAAAAAATTTCTTAATTATAACTTTTCTTTCGGCTGGCACGTCGAGTCGTTCCACATCCACGTTTCTCCCGTTTCTGAAACAAGAGAAACAGAACAAAACACACGTGGAAAAAAAAAAGAATTTTAAATTTAGACCGCGTTTTTGTTGTATGCGCGACTTACCGTATTTGAAGTCTTCAAATTATATAACTCGCGACCCCGGAAACGCGTCTGACGCACTATTCCGGTTATGGCTCATGCGATATGGAGGCCCCTAAACCTGGTTTGTCGATTTTCGGCTACCGCACCGCACCATCACGGTGGTTCGTCCAGTACGGCGTGAGGCCGCTTCCTTACACCTTTCGGAGTTGGGTCCTCTCTGCAGATGTCCCGAAGATGACTGTGTTCGGACACAGCCGCTCTCCCGAACAGTCTGCGCGCCTGCGCCACCCCCACCTCGGACACGGATTGAAATCTCGCATCAGATCGGAGAGTGGCGTTCCTGACGAACCACGGAGCTCCAAAGATCGTCCGCAACGCTATGTTTTGGACGGCCTCGATCTTCTTTTGAAGCGAGGAGCTCAACACTGCCCCCCATGCCGGGTAAGCATATGTTAGAATCGGCAGTACGTACAGCCGAAAAATGAGCAGCTTAGTTGCCAGTGGGTACGGGCTGGCACTGTTCAGCACTGGGTATAGCGAGGCTCTGGCGGCCTTAGCCCTCCGGGTCGCATAATTTACATGCTCGTCGAAGGTAAGCCGCCTGTCCAACACCACCCCCAGGTACTTAACGGTTTTCTCAAAAGGGATTTTCTCCCCTGAGATTTCCAGCTCTCTGGTCGGTTTCCGTGTCTTGCATGTGAACATCACGGCCACCGATTTTTCACCGTTGACCCTGATTCTCCACATGTCGAGCCACGGCTCCACTAAGTCCAGCTGCCTTTGGAGCCTCCGGACCGCGTAATCCACATTTGCGGATTCGTAGAAATATGCCGTGTCGTCTGCGTAAAGGGCCGTTTTGACCCCATCCGACAGCGGCATATCGTTCACGTACAAAGTGTACAAGAACGGGGAAAGTACTGCTCCTTGGGGAACCCCAGCGGCTATTTCTCTGGTAGAGGAAATCGTTTCCCCTACGCGCACGACAAAATGTCGGTCTAGTAGATATGACCGCATCAGTCTGACATAGCGGTACGGGATCGCCGATCGCGCCAGCTTATAAAGCAGCCCGCTATGCCAAACTTTGTCAAAGGCCTTGGCCACATCCAGAAAAACGGCTGCAGTCACCCGTTTCCTGTTCAGGCCTCCGACAAGGTCATCTATTATTTTTACCAGTTGGAGGGTAGTTGAGTGACCCTCCCTGAACCCAAATTGCTCGGGCCGCACTTCTCCCTCCATGTATCGCCTCAGTTTTTCGAGAAAAATCCTCTCGAACAACTTAGACAATACCGGTAACAGGGAGATTGGCCTATAATTCCGTGGGAAAAGTAAACTTTTCCCCGGTTTGGGTAAACATACGACTTTGGCCGTTTTCCAACAATTCGGGAAATATCCAACGTACAAAATGGACGTGAATATCACCGAAATTGCTGTAATCACGGAGGCCGGAATGCACGGGCGCTGATCCCGTCGACACCCGGGGCCTTGTCGGGGCTTGTGGCCTTAATGGCTGCGGAAACTTCCGCTTCAGTGACTTGGTCAATCTCTAGAGGGGCGTCCTCCACCTGTGAGAAATAATCTACAAGAAAGGATTCCACCTCGGTTGTGTGCTCGTCGTTCGGGGTGGGAGGGGGGTTTGGAGTGAACTGCTCCTCCAAGGTATCGGCGAATACCTCGGCCCTCTCCGCCTCCGAGTATGCAAGAAAACCTCGCTGCCCCACAACCGGATGGCGAGGCTTCTTCCCTTCTCGCAGTCTCCTGTTCAACCTGAACACCGAGGAGATGTCGTCAGAGACCGAGGCGAGGTATTCGTTCCACGAATCCTCTCGATGGCTTTTTAGCAGTTGTTTTACCCTGTCCGTTTGATTATAAAAGGCCCGCTTATCAGCGGGGGACAGGGTGATTCGATATCTCCTCCTCAATCGTCGTTTCTCCGTTATGGCTTCGGAGATATGAGGAGGGAGGTCGTTTCGAACAACTGCTCGAGTCTTGGCCGATGAGCTGCCTGCCAGGGCCTCGGTCATTGACGACGTGACGCGCCCGACAGTGTCGTCGATTTCCTCCGGGGTGTTCAGGAGCTCAGGATTTACCGGCCTGTACTCCCGCTGGAGGGTTTCGTAGAACCTTTTCCAGTTAACTGACCTTCGGGGTATAGGCGGGGGATCTCGGCCACCCCCTGCCTGACCTAGTTCCAACAGGACAGGGGAATGGTCCGAGCTGAGGTCTTCTATCGTTTCAATCATGAATGGGAGGGTACCCCCCTTCATGACTGCGATATCCAGCACGTCAGGCCTAGATCTGCCTGTTTGATGCACGAACGTGGGCACCTCAGGGCCTACGACGACCAAGCGGCGGGCTCTCGCCCTTTCGTACAGCAATCTGCCATTTGGATTTGTCAGATTGCTGTTCCATGACACGTGTTTGGCATTGAGGTCGCCCATGAGTATCATGGGCCCATCCCAATTTTCCAGCACGGCATCCAGATCTGCGCCGGTTACCGCGTCGTTCGGCTTGCTATAAGCCGAAACCAGCCGATACACCGTGCCCAGATGCTCCACATGCACACACGTTTGCTCCATCACGTTTGTATGAAGAACAACGCGCGTATGCATGTGGCGTCTGTGGACTAAAACCGCAGTTCCTCCAGAGGAGCGAGATCCGGGTCGAACTGGCCTATCCGTCCTATATGTAAAATAGTTCCGAAGGGTCAGTTGCTTGTTTGGGTTCAAGCACGTCTCAGACAACAGTATCACGTCTATCAGTAGATCCTCGGCCAGACGGCATAGTTCCTCCGTCCGGCCTACTACTGAGTTGGCGTTCCACTGCAAGAGTCTGAGGGTGGGCCTAACCATACCTGGACAGTACAGTCATGAGGCACTCTATTAAGGACTGAATACAGTCCTTCAGAGATTTTGCCTGGAGCAGGCGTGGCAAAACCATCATGATATCTGGCAGGATATCCTTCACTGTCATCTGCGACAGGAAGTCCCTGCCAGTGGTCTCCAACGGGGTAGCCGGTTTCGGATTGCCGCTGGGGGTGCCTTTTGGCGCGGCCGCCCTTTTGGTGGGGCGCGGGGCCACAGGGGCCGCGGTGTTTTTAACAGCCTGCTTGGCCTTCCCAGCCGGAGCAGGCTTTGCCTTTCCCGTCGAGGAAGGCTTGGCCTTCTTCGCCGGGGCCGGCTTTGTCGCCGCCTTTTGTTTTACCACCTTCTTGGTGGTCGCCGCCGGTTTTGGCTTGGCGGGTGTTGGGGAGGGTACCTCCCCTTTTTTCACCACCGCCTTGGCCACAGGTGCCGGCACCTCCGGTTTGGGGGCTGATATTCCCCCACCGGCAACACGGGCCCAGCTGCGGCCGTCAACAGTCGCGGGCTTTTTAATACCCTTGACCCTATTGACCTGCTCCTTATAATAAGGGCAGCCCCGGTAATTGGCCGGGTGAGGCCCCTTGCAATTAACGCATGAGGCTGGTTCCTCACGCGGCTTAACGCATGTGGCAGTGTCGTGGTCCCCACCACACTTGACACATTGCTGGGCCCTCTGGCAGTAATTGGACGAGTGTCCAAATTTCTGGCATCTGTGGCACTGGGGTGGCCCCCCTCGTGACACAAACGCAGTCACTGCGACCTTGCAGTAAAAAATACTGCCAAGGTTGTAGATGGTACGGGCCGAAGGGGTCTTTTTAAGGGCCACAAGGCAGGTCGGGGTTTCCCGACCGTCCCTCGTGAGGAGCTTCTTAGCTGAAACTACCTCATAGCCAAGGGAGGTCAGTTCCTCCCTTATTTCCTCCGGGGCAGCCCCATAGGGGATCCCCCGTATAACCACCTTCAGCTCCCTATCCTTCGGGAGCTGGAAGGAGTGGAAGGCGATTCCCTTGGAGTGCAGGAAACTCTGCACCGCCCGGTAATCTGCCTCGCTGCCCAGCTGCAGCCTGATGGAAAGCCCGGTGCTTTTCGCCACCAGGCGTCCCCCGATACGCGACTTAATGTCGCGCGCTAATGCTGGCCACTCCTTCGGGCAGTCCAGCATAATTGGCGGGATTTTCTCCCGCCTGACGGTAGCAGGCTGTGATGGGGCCCCATCATCAGCCCCTTCAAGCCATCATCAGCCTGCGGGTTGGCGGCTGCTGCAGCCTTGCTGCAGCCCGCTACGGGCTCCGCCTCCATAGGAGGCGCGGAGTTCCGGCGTTTCTGGCGCTTCCGAGCGCCAGACCCGCTTTCCTCTCCACCGTCGGACAGTTCCGGGGTGGGAGAACGGGGTGGGGGAGGCCTTATTTTTCCTTCCATGAAGGAGAAAATACAGCCAAAATTTAAAAATTAAAATTAAAACTTACACTAGCACTTCTTAGAACTACACTTCCTGAAATAACAAAATATACAAGAAATAATAACAATGGAAAGTTAGTCTTTCCTTGTATATAGAATAATTTAAAATTAAATTATTCTATATAGCTTAACAATAGACCTATACAAAATTTGAATAGGCTATTAAATGTATTATTTACGACTTAGTAAAGTTCAATTCACATAATACAATAGTTAGAAATAAAATCTATTATAGTCTTATCTGAATGTAGACAATAGCCTGCTATACAGGCAGGTGCGGCCCAGCGGGTGTCCTAACAGCACTCCTCTACATGGTCGGTCAGGTAACCAGTCGATCCAGGTATAAAGTACTGCAGAAGCCGGTTCCTAGTAGCACTGCACACAGACACACTATAAATCACGTCCTTTCACTTCAGAAGCCAAGGAAGGAATCTCCCCTTAGAATCCATGGAATGCAAAAGTGGCAGGAGTCTATTACTCCCTACTTTATCGCAGAGCCTGGACAGAGTCCCTTGCTGCTGGATCTTTCTAATCGGGCTTGTTTTTAAAAGGGTCACTTTTAGTCTCGGTTCTTATTTTTCAATTTTTGTATATTATTATTATAGTGAATTTAAGACGGATTTAATTGCATTCCAATTCCGTTGTTATACCAGCGTTATCGAACCCATTTTATGGGCCGACCGCGGAAGGCTAGGCTTATAAAGCCTGTCCTCCCGACGTAATTCCCCTTCAGACCGTCCACTGAAGTCCTTTCGGTGCTAACTCTTTAATAGGCTAGCAGGAATACGCCACAACGGGGCACTATCTGTGAGGAGGGAGCAATGCGTCCCCTTTTCCGGAGGAGTCGCAATTGCTGGGTTATTTGGTCTGATTGTAAGTTTGACTTAGGAGAGGTTGTTAAGAAGCTCTTCATCCGCTTCTGGTATGGCTGCCCTTCAGGACGCATCTCTGCTGGGCTCTGTTCCGGACTCCAGTCCGTGATGTTGAGACGAGTGGCTGGTCTTCCTTCTTCTTCATCTTCTCCCTCTTCTTCTCCTGAAGACCTCTTCTTTCTTCTTTGGCCTGCACTTTCCAAGAATTGGTAGTAACCGAAGTTACATACCGTTAACCTTGTAATTCCCGAAGCCCCGAAGGGCTGAACGGGGGAAAGTGCAGGTTTCTTCGCTCTTCTGTGCTGTCAGTGGCTGCTGGGCAGGTCGCTGCTGGGCAGGTGGCTGCTGGGCAGGTGGCTGCTGGGCAGGTGGCTGCTGGGCAGGTGGCTGCTGGGCCGGTGGCTGCTGGGCAGGTGGCTGCTGGGCTTGCGACTGCTGGGCTGATGGCTGCTGGGCTCGTTCCCTCTTTCTTCTTTCTTGAAAGGAAAGGAAGGTAATAGGGAACTTACAAATGGTGATACCTATTCGCGATCGCGGTTTTGGGGCGGCGATTTTTGTGGAAGAAGTAAACAGTAATTATTCACTCCACGTAATTATTAACCTTCAGACACACGTGTGTCTGAGAAGGGGTTGGGGGGACCGCGTGGCCGCAGTGAAGAAACCATTCGTTTTGTGGTGGCTGTTGGTATCTGCAACAGAAGAAGCAGAACACACACACGAAAAAAAAAAAAAAAAAAAAAAAAAAAAAAAAAAAAAAAAAAAAAAAAAAAATCTTAATTATAACTTTCTTTCAGCTGGCGGGATGAGACGGCACGTCGAGTCGTTCCACATCCACGTTTCTCCCGTTTCTGAAACAAGAGAAACAGAACAAAACACACGCGAAAAAAAAAAAAAAAAAAAAAAAAAAAAAAAAAATTAAATTTAGACCGCGTTTTTGTTGTATGCGCGAACTTACCGTATTTGAAGTCTTCAATTTATATAACTCGCGAAAAACTATTCACTCGCGACCCCGGAAACGCGTCTGACGCACTATTCCGTTTATGGCTCATGCGATATGGAGGCCCCTAAGCCTGGTTTGTCGATTTTCGGCTACCGCACCGCACCATCACGGTGGTTCGTCCAGTACGGCGTGGGGCCGCTTCCTTACACCTGTCGGAGTTGGGTCCTCTCTGCAGATGTCCCGAAGATGACTGTGTTCGGACACAGCCGCTCTCCCGAACAGTCTGCGCGCCTGCGCCACCCCCACCTCGGACACGGATTGAAATCTCGCATCAGATCGGAGAGTGGCGTTCCTGACGAACCACGGAGCTCCAAAGATCGTCCGCAACGCTATGTTTTGGACGGCCTCAATCTTCTTTTGAAGCGAGGAGCTCAACACTGCCCCCCATGCCGGGTAAGCATATGTTAGAATCGGCAGTACGTACAGCCGAAAAATGAGCAGCTTAGTTGCCAGTGGGTACGGGCTGGCACTGTTCAGCACTGGGTATAGCGAGGCTCTGGCGGCCTTAGCCCTCCGGGTCGCATAATTTACATGCTCGTCGAAGGTAAGCCGCCTGTCCAACACCACCCCCAGGTACTTAACGGTTTTCTCAAAAGGGATTTTCTCCCCTGAGATTTCCAGCTCTCTGGTCGGTTTCCGTGTCTTGCATGTGAACATCACGGCCACCGATTTTTCACCGTTGACCCTGATTCTCCACATGTCGAGCCACGGCTCCACTAAGTCCAGCTGCCTTTGGAGCCTCCGGACCGCGTAATCCACATTTGCGGATTCGTAGAAATATGCCGTGTCGTCTGCGTAAAGGGCCGTTTTGACCCCATCCGACAGCGGCATATCGTTCACGTACAAAGTGTACAAGAACGGGGAAAGTACTGCTCCTTGGGGAACCCCAGCGGCTATTTCTCTGGTAGAGGAAATCGTTTCCCCTACGCGCACGACAAAATGTCGGTCTAGTAGATATGACCGCATCAGTCTGACATAGCGGTACGGGATCGCCGATCGCGCCAGCTTATAAAGCAGCCCGCTATGCCAAACTTTGTCAAAGGCCTTGGCCACATCCAGAAAAACGGCTGCAGTCACCCGTTTCCTGTTCAGGCCTCCGACAAGGTCATCTATTATTTTTACCAGTTGGAGGGTAGTTGAGTGACCCTCCCTGAACCCAAATTGCTCGGGCCGCACTTCTCCCTCCATGTATCGCCTCAGTTTTTCGAGAAAAATCCTCTCGAACAACTTAGACAATACCGGTAACAGGGAGATTGGCCTATAATTCCGTGGGAAAAGTAAACTTTTCCCCGGTTTGGGTAAACATACGACTTTGGCCGTTTTCCAACAATTCGGGAAATATCCAACGTACAAAATGGACGTGAATATCACCGAAATTGCTGTAATCACGGAGGCCGGTATGTTCCGGAATGCACGGGCGCTGATCCCGTCGACACCCGGGGCCTTGTCGGGGCTTGTGGCCTTAATGGCTGCGGAAACTTCCGCTTCAGTGACTTGGTCAATCTCTAGAGGGGCGTCCTCCACCTGTGAGAAATAATCTACAAGAAAGGATTCCACCTCGGTTGTGTGCTCGTCGTTCGGGGAGGGAGGGGGGTTTGGAGTGAACTGCTCCTCCAAGGTATCGGCGAATACCTCGGCCCTCTCCGCCTCCGAGTATGCAAGAAAACCTCGCTGCCCCACAACCGGATGGCGAGGCTTCTTCCCTTCTCGCAGTCTCCTGTTCAACCTGAACACCGAGGAGATGTCGTCAGAGACCGAGGCGAGGTATTCGTTCCACGAATCCTCTCGATGGCTTTTTAGCAGTTGTTTTACCCTGTCCGTTTGATTATAAAAGGCCCGCTTATCAGCGGGGGACAGGGTGATTCGATATCTCCTCCTCAATCGTCGTTTCTCCGTTATGGCTTCGGAGATATGAGGAGGGAGGTCGTTTCGAACAACTGCTCGAGTCTTGGCCGATGAGCTGCCTGCCAGGGCCTCGGTCATTGACGACGTGACGCGCCCGACAGTGTCGTCGATTTCCTCCGGGGTGTTCAGGAGCTCAGGATTTACCGGCCTGTACTCCCGCTGGAGGGTTTCGTAGAACCTTTTCCAGTTAACTGACCTTCGGGGTATAGGCGGGGGATCTCGGCCACCCCCTGCCTGACCTAGTTCCAACAGGACAGGGGAATGGTCCGAGCTGAGGTCTTCTATCGTTTCAATCATGAATGGGAGGGTACCCCCCTTCATGACTGCGATATCCAGCACATCAGGCCTACATCTGCCTGTTTGATGCACGAACGTTGGCACCTCAGGGCCTACGACGACCAAGCGGCGGGCTCTCGCCCTTTCGTACAGCAATCTGCCATTTGGATTTGTCAGATTGCTGTTCCATGACACGTGTTTGGCATTGAGGTCGCCCATGAGTATCATGGGCCCATCCCAATTTTCCAGCACGGCATCCAGATCTGCGCCGGTTACCGCGTCGTTCGGCTTGCTATAAGCCGAAACCAGCCGAAACACCGTGCCCAGATGCTCCACATGCACACACGTTTGCTCCATCACGTTTGTATGAAGAACAACGCGCGTATGCATGTGGCGTCTGTGGACTAAAACCGCAGTTCCTCCAGAGGAGCGAGATCCGGGTCGAACTGGCCTATCCGTCCTATATGTAAAATAGTTCCGAAGGGTCAGTTGCTTGTTTGGGTTCAAGCACGTCTCAGACAACAGTATCACGTCTATCAGTAGATCCTCGGCCAGACGGCATAGTTCCTCCGTCCGGCCTACTACTGAGTTGGCGTTCCACTGCAAGAGTCTGAGGGTGGGCCTAACCATACCTGGACAGTACAGTCATGAGGCACTCTATTAAGGACTGAATACAGTCCTTCAGAGATTTTGCCTGGAGCAGGCGTGGCAAAACCATCATGATATCTGGCAGGATATCCTTCACTGTCATCTGTGACAGGAAGTCCCTGCCAGTGGTCTCCAACGGGGTAGCCGGTTTCGGATTTCCGCTGGGGGTGCCTTTTGGCGCGGCCGCCCTTTTGGTGGGGCGCGGGGCCACAGGGGCCGCGGTGTTTTTAACAGCCTGCTTGGCCTTCCCAGCCGGAGCAGGCTTTGCCTTTCCCGTCGAGGAAGGCTTGGCCTTCTTCGCCGGGGCCGGCTTTGTCGCCGCCTTTTGTTTTACCACCTTTTTGGTGGTCGCCGCCGGTTTTGGCTTGGCGGGTGTTGGGGAGGGTACCTCCCCTTTTTTCACCACCGCCTTGGCCACAGGTGCCGGCACCTCCGGTTTGGGGGCTGATATTCCCCCACCGGCAACACGGGCCCAGCTGCGGCCGTCAACAGTCGCGGGCTTTTTAATACCCTTGACCCTGTTGACCTGCTCCTTATAATAAGGGCAGCCCCGGTAATTGGCCGGGTGAGGCCCCTTGCAATTAACGCATGAGGCTGGTTCCTCACGCGGCTTAACGCATGTGGCAGTGTCGTGGTCCCCACCACACTTGACACATTGCTGGGCCCTCTGGCAGTAATTGGACGAGTGTCCAAATTTCTGGCATCTGTGGCACTGGGGTGGCCCCCCTCGTGACACAAACGCAGTCACTGCGACCTTGCAGTAAAAAAGACTGCCAAGGTCGTAGATGGTACGGGCCGAAGGGGTCCTTTTAAGGGCCACAAGGCAGGTCGGGGTTTCCCGACCGTCCCTCGTGAGGAGCTTCTTAGCTGAAACTACCTCATAGCCAAGGGAGGTCAGTTCCTCCCTTATTTCCTCCGGGGCAGCCCCATAGGGGATCCCCCGTATAACTACCTTCAGCTCCCTATCCTTCGGGAGCTGAAAGGAGTGAAAGGCGATTCCCTTTGAGTGCAGGAAACTCTGCACCGCCCGGTAATCCGCCTCGCTGCCTAGCTGCAGCCTGATCGACAGCCCGGTGCTTTTCGCCACCAGGCGTCCCCCGATCCGCGACTTAATATCGCGCGCTAACGCTGGCCACTCCTTTGGGCAGTCCAGCATAATTGGCGGGATTTTCTCCCGCCTGACGGCAGCAGGCTGTGATGGGGCCCCATCACCAGCCTGCGGGTTGGCGGCTGCTGCAGCCTTGCTGCAGCCCGCTACGGGCTCCACCTCCATGGGAGGCGCGGAGTTCCGGCGTTTCTGGCGCTTCCTAGCGCCGGACCCGCTTTCCTCTCCACCGTCGGACAGTTCCGGGGTGGGAGAACGGGGTGGGGGAGGCCTTATTTTTCCTTCCATGAAGGAGAAAATACAGCCAAAATTTAAAAATTAAAATTAAAACTTAGACTAGCACTTCTTAGAACTACACTTCCTGAAATAACAAAATATACAAGAAATAATAATAACAATGGAAAGTTAGTCTTTCCTTTTATATAGAATAATTTAAAATTAAATTATTCTATATGGCTTAACAATAGACCTATACAAAATTTGTATAGGCTATTAAATGTATTATTAACGACTTAGCAATGTTCAATTTACATAATACAATAGTTCTTTAGAAATAAAATCTATTATAGACTTAGCTGAATGGAGAACAATACCTGCTATACAGGCAGGTGCGGCACAGCGGTTGTCCTAACAGCACTCCTCTACATGGTCGGTCAGGTAGCCAGTCGATCCAGGTATAAAGTACTGCAGAAGCCGGTTCCTAGTAGCACTGCACAGAGACACTATAATTCACGTCCTTTCACTTCAGAAGCCAAGGAAGGAATCCCCTTAGAATCCCCACTTCATTAATGTTTGTATATAAACTTGGCGGACCGTATAGGAAACGCCAAAATAGCGGATACCGTTACCTTTTAAGGTGCCCCGACCCTGTGCATCTTCAATTCCCGGTGGGCAGAACGTGTCGGAGCGGCCGCCCCGGTCTACCTGGCCGCCATCATGGAATATTTGGCTGCCTAAGTATTGGAGTGTGCAGGAAACGCGGCCAGGGATAACAAGAAAACTCGTCCCCAGGCACTTGCAGTTGGCCATCCGCAATGAGGATGTTTAACGAGGAGTTAAACAAGCTTTTGTATGGGGTCACCATCAAGGTGGTTTCTTGCCGAACATTCAAGCCGTGCTTCTGCCGAAGAAAACTGAGAAGAAAGCTTAAGCGCTCTAATCAGCGGTCCGATTCTTCACAAACAATCGTCAGGCAATTTTAAACGGCCCTTTTAAGGGCCACCATGTTTAAAAAAAAAAAAAAAAAAAAAAAAAAAAAAAAAAAAAAAATGCTTTTATCACAGCTTGTTGAACTGGCGTGCATAGATGATGATTAAATTTTTAAGTAAAACAACACAGTTGGTGGTGGGTAGATGTGGATACATATATATATACACACACACACAAAGAAATTATTTTTTTTTTTTTTTTTTTTTTTTTTTGTTTTCCCCCAATGTTTATTATAATAGAGGTTAGTGGTGAGAACGCACTACGTAACGAATCTGTTGAGGTCTCAAACGTGGTGATCCAGGTATGGAGCACTGTCGAAACCGGTCCTAGTAGCACTGTACAGAGACACTCAATAAATACCAACCTTCCACTACAACAGCCAAGGATGGAATGAATAACACATAAGTACCAACCGACACTTTTTCGGCAGCAGAGCCCCACCTCCGCCATCGGTGCATCATGAAGTACACTACCCGGTACTAGCGATCCCTCGTTGAGCATTCTGCACACTCTCGGAGCAAGATCGCAGACTTTTCTAGCAAATGCACCCTTTTTATTACCGTTTAAATCCAGACCCATTATAACCTCACTGCCTTTATCCAATTCGGGAGTACCCATCTTGGTCTCGACATGTTGAAAAAATTCCTCTGGCCTTTTCTGCGAGATTAGCTCGGGGATACTATCCCGCTCCACACCTTGCTCTAATTTCTGTTTCATTTCCATATTTGTCAATATAGCCCTAACTGGTTTATCCGTCTGCATTTCCTTGTCCACCGTAATGGGTGGAGCCAGATCCTCAACCAAAAAAAAAGGTAACCGCTGCCACCTTAGCCATGAGTTGGCTAGCTGTTTCTCGGATCTCTAGCTTAACATTTGTACTCTCCTACACTAGTCGCCATAAAGTATCCGCAATCATATTAAGATCTATAACATCTTGATGTGAGTACGGGTGCTGTGTTGACCCTTCCGTATCCGACCCTGAGGGCGTAATGCACCGTTGTCTTTTTCTAATAGGCATTCCACAGATAACCTAAGTAAACCTGATAATCAAACACCAGTAATATAATTAATACATATAACAATAATCTCGTTATATAAAGTCAATCAATAACAACAATAAGTATTAAATACAATACTACAGTACCACAATTCTATGATATTATAACGATTAATAATAATCAGTATTAGCCCATAATAAAATATAATCAATAATAGAAAAACAGAATGAAACACAAATACAATAGAAACACACTTATCAACCCTTCTCAAAATTGAAAAGAGCAGATAAGAGTTATCAATAGTCTAAATTATAAAGTTATCAATAACTCGGAAAATTAAATATTAATATTAGATAACAAACAAACTGCACGTGCAGACTGATAAACTTGTTTACTTGTTCAAGTATGACGTCACTGTCTGGCTATTACCTGACTTTGAATTTATTAGGTTATGTGATCCTTATATAAACTAAATCCAACTATCACAAATTAACACACACAAAAAAAAAAAAAAAAACTTCACAGCAACACGGTAGAAAATTTCACGCACTCGCACGATTTTTCCCAATCCAAACTATATATTTCCAGTAAAAAAAATACCAAAAAATATAGAGACACACCTGAAATGCCAAATTTCGTAGGCCCCGACGGGGAGTCTTATTCTTTAAGACTTTGGGGGTTGGCGTCCCCACGGGCCTAGCCTCCGCAGCTTTCCTTCCCACTATATAATGAGCTGCAGAACACTTTACATTTTACACATATACTACACCAAGAACACTACATAAATTACAACATACACAATTACACAACAACAACCTACACTGATATTTCTTACATTTACACTCGGTGGTGTTGCGACATCTTACGAAACGCAACCGTAACCCAAGGTGGGAACAAATCGTGCCGATCGGTGAATGGCTCTACGTCAGTGCTTCTCAACCTTTTTTCTGCTGCGGCACATTTTAAACGATTTCGAAATTTGGCGGCACATAAAGAAAAAAATAAAAACTATTGTCTTATTACAACACACTGAATAAATATAGTTTATGACAAATTGTTAAATATGCAAATTAAACTAATACATACTACAAAATAACTAAACTTTATTACGTGATTAAATTAAAAGCCAATAATTAAAATATTTTTAATGCGAAATTTGAGCTTGATGTTTTTTGATAATTTCATTTATATTTGGTCGTAAAAATGACAATGCTACTCTCATATCGTCTTCTACATTTCGCTCACTCCTTTCAATAACGTCATATCTCAAAATTTGTCATTTTTCAGAAGAGCGATTTTAAAGTTTCAAAATAGAATAAAACTTATTAAAAATAAATTTTGAGCAAACAATTGACCATTTTCATATGCAGCAAAGCAGTGTAGTTATGCCCTGATTTTTCCCCCCTTTTTGAAGAAGAAGATGTTAAAAAAATTTAAATTTTAAAAAACACCTTTTGATTTATGACGTTCTTCATCTAAATTAAATGAATGGTGCCTGGAGTAAGTCAAAATATGTCGTTATTGTCACTTAAAAAGAACAATTTCGAAGTCTGGCATTGAAGTAACTTGAACGACGTCGTTGTTGCAAGGATAATTATATTTCAGAGAGGCAGTTGGAAATTACTAAGCAAAGAATAGATTATAACTTTGTTGATTATGCTGCTAACGGAGTTCGACATGCAGGATGGGAAAGGATGACCAGATTCTCCGTACAAGTGTTTATTTAACATAAAGCACTTTCAAGGCACTAAGGCCTCATCTTCAGGACTCAGGGATGAGTGACAGCGGAGTACAGGCCGAGAAGTGAAGGTAAAGGTGACCTCGCTTAGCATTAAATAAACACTTGTACGGAGAATCTGGTCATCTTCTCACATCCTGCGTAGATTATAACTTTTATTATATCTACCTCATCCCCCGACGGGGAGTCTTATTCTTTAAGACTTTGGGGGTTGGCATCCCCACGGGCCTAGCCTCCGCAGCTTTTCTTCCCACTATACAATGAGCTGCGGAACACTTTACATTTTACACATATACTACACCAAGAACACTACATAAATTACAACATACACACATACACAATTACACAACAACAACCTACACTGATATTTCTTACATTTACACTCGGTGGTGTTGCGACATCTTACGAAACGCAACCGTAACCCAAGGTGGGAACAAATCGTGCCGATGGGTGAATGGCTCTACGTAGTGAGTCCCGAACGATGTCCTCTGGGCACCAGGGCGAACCCAGTTGTATTTAGCTCTAACTCCAGTACGCGTGCGCTCTGCTGGAGTGGTCCATTTTTCGCCGGTACTCGTGGGACCAAAATTTCAGTTCCAACAATTAACACAATGATGGTTGGTGGCCCATCTGAAAAAACCACCAATTCAAGTCTTGCGAAGAGACCTCGATCAGCTTCGTCTGACGAGGATAAAAGTCCTACAAAAGAGAAAGAATCAAAATATAAAAATATTAGATTCGTTGTTCTCAAAAATAGTCAGGAAGGTGGCTCCCTTCAAAAGGTCTCACCGTTTTTAATAAACAAAACCATAACAGGTGCAAGTGGCTCCCCGAAGAATATCAGGAAATTACGCGACGGATCGATTCTGGTTGAAACATTCAACGATGAGCAGAGTCGATCTATCTTACGTCTCCGTAATATGGGTGGCATAAATATAAGCGCAGAATGCCACAAAATGCTAAATACGAGCCGGGGTGTAATTTTTTGTAGAGACCTTCTGGATATAGATATCTCTGAAATAGTTGACGAGCTGTGCCACCAAGATGTTGTTGAGGTGAAACGTATAATGAAACGGCAGAACGGAACAGAAGAACCGACACCGTCTCTTATATTAACATTCAGTCTCCCTGTTCCACCAGAAAAGATCAAAGTGGGTTACCTCTCGGTTCGGGTACGACCATTCATACCCAACCCACGGCGATGTTTCAGATGCCAAGGTTTTGGTCATACTACAACATCTTGCACGAAAACTGAGATCTGTGCTCGATGTGGTAAAGAAGGTCACAACGACACTAACTGCGAAGAAAGTGAAAAATGTGCAAACTGCAGTGGTCCACATACAGCCCGCTCCCGAGATTGCCCAACTTTTAAAGAAGAAAAGGCAATTCTCAAAATCTGTACGGAGCAAAAACTATCTTTTCCGGCTGCACGTAGAGAATATAAAAAGATAAACAACTCACGGAACCTGGTTAAACCAGACGTATCTTTTGCCACCGCTACAACTAAACAAATTCCTACAAATGCTAATAATCAGCAGTGCGGATCCTGCAATGAGCTTAAAAAACTTGTTCAGATGCTATCTGATCAAGTAGCTTCACTTACAGCCACTATCTCAGAGCTGACAAAAATGAATAAAAAGTCCTCCATCGCAGCTAGTGAATCAAACAGTATGATTCATACGAAAGTTCCTATTCCTAAAATCGTACCGCCACGAATAGCGACTATCACAGCTGGCAGTAAGCCACCTAATAAGCTCCCCATAAAGGGAACCCACGTAACTATCTCTTCTGGGATGTCAACTACAGCATCCCATTCAAATAAATCTCCTCCACCATCTCCTCATATACTGGAGGATATGGTTGAAGAACCACCCGACCCTAGGGCATCGCAGTTCTTTAAAATAAAAAATTCAAAAAAGAAAAACCGAATCACATACAACTAATTTTTATATAGTTTCCGAAATTTATTTTTTTATTTGCTTTTTACACTTATGAACATTATTCAGTGGAATGTTAGAGGTATTCGGTCCCGCATTGAAGATATTAGAGTACTGGCGCACACACATGATCCACTAATCATGTGTTTCCAGGAAACTCACCTCCTACAACATGACCGAATTACATTTAGAGGATACTTCTGCGAGAGATACGACTGCCTAGTAGACAGTAGGGAGAGTGGTGGAGTAGCGATTTTCATGAAGAATGGGGTGTCAGCTACAAGAATTCAACTAACCACTGTCATTCCTGCTATTGCAGTAAAGGTCACTATTCCCTTCAAATTGCATATCTGCAATCTGTATCTCTCACCGAACACTGTGTTCGGTGCTTTAGATGTCTCAAATCTCCTTACACATATACCTTCTCCATCGTTAATAGTAGGAGACTTCAATGCCCATCATATTTCCTGGGGCTCAACCTTCTGCTCCACTCGAGGAAATATGATAAACAGATTGAGACAAGATTTTGACCTTTGCCTACTGAATAATGGATCACACACATTTATGTCCTTATCAACTGGTGCTGTATCTAACCTTGATCTTTCCATATGCTCACCGAATGTACTCCCTCATTTTAATTGGTCGATTTGTGATGACTATCACGGCAGTGATCATAGACCAATTATTATTAGTTTCGGTGTAGACTGCGAGATTAAAAGAATGCCACGGAGATGGATTGTTGAAAAGGCAGATTGGAACGGATACTGTAAAGAATTCCAATCTCAGTATGACGATGGAGCGAACATCCTCGACCAATATTCTTCTTTTACGTCCATGATACTTAAGAACGCCAACAGATATATCCCACAAACATCGGGTAATCCTAGACGTCCTTTCGTTCCATGGTGGAACGATGAATGCAAAATTGCTATTAGGAATCGACGGCAGGCACTACGTAAATTTAATCGTAGGCCCACAACAGAACATCTAAATTTATACCGCAGGGCTAGAGCGGTGTGCCGTCGAGTATTCTTGGACGCTAAGAGGAATTCATGGACGAAATACGTGAGCACTATCTCACGCACTACTTCCACGTCTACTGTATGGAAGAAAATTCGTGCAATCTTCGGATCACCGAAACAATCTATTCTTGGTCTTATTGATGAAGGAGAACTCCTTTCATCATCCTCGGAAGTGGCAAATAGTCTAGCAAAATCTTTCCGCTCGGTGTCTCTCACCTCATCATATAATAACGATTTTCAACGGTACAAGATACAAATGGAGGTGTTGTCGTTAAACATTGGTGATTCGGTTGGTGAATTAAACACTCCATTCGTATTTAAAGAATTGTTACATGCACTTAAAAATTCACGGGACACTTCCCCTGGACCGGACAACATTCGCCTTTCCATGCTTTCACACCTTCCTAATTCGGCACTACAACAACTTTTGAATATTTTCAACGGTATATTCTCCGAACAAGTCTTCCCACCTGGCTGGTCAGAAGCATTTATTATACCAGTACTAAAACCTGGTAAAGACCAAACGAACCCCTCAAGCTATCGCCCTATTTCATTAACAAGCGTGTTGTGTAAAATAATGGAGAGAATGGTAAACCGCAGACTTACATGGTACTTGGAGAAACATGGCTTTCTATCTCCAGAACAGTGTGGTTTTCGACAAGGACGATCTTCCATTGACCATTTAGTGTCACTAGAAACAGCCATACAAAACGCTTTCCTCAATCGGCAACACCTCGTCGCTATCTTCTTTGATATAAAAAAGGCGTATGATACAGCCTGGCGACGTGGTATTCTTAACACTCTCCAAAAATGGGGAATCAAGGGCAATATGCTTGCTTTTATCCGGGGATTCATAAATCACCGAACGGCTCGTGTTCGTGTAGATGATTCGCTCTCAGATAGTGTCATCTTGGAGAATGGAGTGCCCCAAGGTAGTGTATTAAGTGCCACCTTATTTTCTGTAGCCATAAATGATATTACCAAATGTGTTCAGGCTCCTGTCTCATGCTCTCTATTCGCTGACGACTTTGCTATCTACATTGCAAGCCGTTCGGCACCTACAGCAGAGAGACTACTGCAGAACACTATATATCACCTTGAAGCTTGGTCCAGGATTACTGGTTTCACATTTTCATCCGAAAAAACAAAATGTGTAGTTTTTTCTCGGCTACGAAACCCTTCTATTCCGCAAATTTTTCTGAACGGTGAGACTATTACTATCTCTAATTACGTTAAGTTTTTAGGTTTAATTTTTGATAGTCGTCTTACTTGGGTCAAACATTTAAAAGAATTGAAAACAAAATGTTCCAAAATTTTAGATATGATGCGAGTCCTTACTAACACCAAGTGGGGAGCCGATAGATCATGTATGATACATTTTTACTATTCCTTTGTTCGCTCCCGTTTAGATTACGGTTGTGTGGCCTACTCATCAGCTCGTCAAACCGTGCTTAAAATGCTGGATAGTGTACATCATGCTTTCCTTCGGCTTGCTACAGGCGCGTTTAGATCAAGTCCTGTCGCAAGCTTACTTGTAGACTGTGGTGAACCATCACTTTGGGATAGACGAGACCAGCTCTTATTATCTTATTTTGCTCGTCTCAGAGGACAGCCAAATCACCCGGTTCTTGAGTCAGTCCTTAAAAATCCTAATCTAGGAAAGTATGAGGATCATCCACGTCGTACTGCACCTGTAGGTATCCGTACCTGGCGTCTGCTGCAGCATATAAATGTTGACACACCGTCATTCTTTCCTATGTACCCTTGCTCATATCCTCCATGGGGAATAAACCTCATAAATTTTAATTTTGACCTGACTACATGTAATAAACAATCAACACCATCTATCGTCTTTCAGCAGATGTTTCAGTGTGTTCTCTCCAAGGCGAAACCAGACGCGGTTGTATACACTGATGGATCGAAACAAAACGATACGGTTGGGTGTGCTTTTGTTGTCAATGAGAGAACTTATATGTTTGGTCTCCCCAGTATTACGAGTGTGTTTACCGCTGAACTATATGCTATAAATGAGGCTCTAAACATCATTAACCCTAAATATAGAAAAATTCTTATTTGCAGTGACTCGTGTAGTGCTCTCCAAGCCTTAAAGAACTTTTATTCCAAACATCCTATCGTCATTGAAATTTACAACGCAATCGCTGAGTTGAATAATCGCAACACAGAATTAAGTTTTTGCTGGGTCCCTAGCCACGTAGGGATTCCAGGTAATGAACATGCAGATTCCGCTGCCAAAGAAGCATGTAACCAGCCTCCTTTCACCACCCGAGTTGCTACTTCTGATTTCATTAACTATGTAAAACAATTATTAAGAACAAGGTGGCAAGGTGATTGGACAGCTACTGTTGATAATAAACTCCGTCAGATTAAAGATTCTGTGTTACCATGGAACTCCTCATACAGAAAACCCCGGCGTGAGGAAGTAGTACTCTGTCGATTGCGGATAGGACACACGAGAGTCACACACGAGTACCTGTTTACAAGAGGACAACCACCTCTATGCGCAAGATGCAATTGCCGCGTGACTGTGCGCCACATACTCGTGGACTGCATATGTTATGCGGCATTGCGTCGTAAATTTAAACTACCTAGTAACATCCGTGGTATCTTGCGTGACGATAAGGAGGTTTTAAACCGCATGTTTATATTTTTACGTAGTATAGGGTTAATGCAAAAAATTTAATAAGTATGTATTCTTTCGTAATTGTATGTATTGTTTTTGTTATCCGAGTAGGGAGCCTTTTACACTCCCTATCGGATTTTTTTTTGTTTGTTTTTTAAATTCGTCTGTGATATTAGTTATAAGATTTTTGTGATATTAGTTTTAAGTTTTATCTCCTTTTTTAGTTTTAAGTTTTATTTATTTTTAATGTGATAGTTTTTAACATAGTTTTAAGTTTTATTTATTTTTAATGTGATAGTTTTTAACAGTTTTAAGTTACATATTAGTGTTTTTGTTATCCGAGAATGGGCCTTTTACACCCACTCCGGATTTTGTTTCTGTGATAGTAGTTTTAAGTTTTAATTTTATCTAAAAACCTTAAATTATTTTTATAATTATTTTTATTTATTTATCTATTTATTTATTTTCTGGGCGATGATAAAGTTCAACCGTTTTTCGCCCTTAAAAAAAAAAAAAAAAAAAAAAAAAAACTAAAATTACCGTAATTTACAAAAGTAACCTATATTTTGTGATTGCATTTAAAAAAATTTGCAATTTTTCTTTGTCTCACTCTTTGTTTTTAAACCCGTGTGAAGTTCTGTGTATTCTTACATGGCATCTTTAATTTTCCGTTTAAAGATTAAGCTTCTATTCAAAGATTGATCAGCAGCTATGAAAAACTGGGTAATCATGGGATAGTTAATTGCCTTTTGTAAGCATTTTGACACTTAACTGTTTCCAGGGATCGTATCTTCTACATCTTCACCTTCATACTCTACCTTCGCCATTAAATCTTCCAGATCTTGTTCATTAAGTTCTTCTCATGTGTTTATGAGATTTTCAATATCTGTGCCATCTACTTCATTGAACCCATTTTTCCCTACTGAATGAACTATTGCTTTCACACTTTCGACGATATTTCCTAGGGGTCTCGATGTCACCAGTACCTTCCAGTGTATCTGTTTGAAACAGCTTCTTCCAGGAAGACACCAGAGTTGACTATTTCAGATCATCTGATGAAGACTTGATGCATATAATGCAATCAGCAATACTAGATTTCTTCCAATATGTTGTAATATTCAGCTTAGAATTGGAATCCATCGCATCTAAAATAATTTTAAATATTCTTCTGACATATTTACAGTAACTCAATTCCTATACACTATAAAAAATAAATTTTATTCAAGTTCAAAGACAAAAACCACTCAAAAATACAAAGTAGGCCTACTATTCTTTACATACAGTAAAATAGACCAACAATCACACTCGGAAAGATCAATGCTACTGCATTGAGTAAAAACACTTCCTATTTATTTACAACACGCACACAGTAATAACTGTTACACGATCAATACTACTGCTCAACTGAATTACTTTACAGTACATACTGAACTGCTGTAATCTGAAACTCTACATGTGCAATGCTGAAAATTTGTTTATTTATGCTGGTAACTCATAACCTGTCCATCATTGAAAAGCAAATACAGAGGAGTAATTTCTCTACTTTATCCTTAAAAACAAATACAGTACTGTACTGTGCAGTATGTACACTATCACAGTGTACATTCATACTGTAATTTATTATTTTTTAAATGTGCGTTAATATTTTAATTTTTTAATATTACTACATAATGTAATGTACACAAATACGGAAAATTTTAACCGTAAATATAGAAAAGACATTGTAAAATTTGCAGTACAAATAAAAAAATTGTGAATGTGGGAAGCGCAAATAAGGATATTTCACTATATTATTTTTATAGACATAGTGGATCTGATTGTAATGAGTAAATTTAAATGGGAAAGAAGAAATAAAAGAAAAACAATATTAATAAATATAAAGAGCAAAATAGCTACTCAAAAACAATTTTCTTATGATCTAAAAAACTGTGAATATAAAAATTACTAATTACTGGTATTGAAAATGAACCAATTTAATTTCTAAGAAATGAATATTTCACATGGTGTACCAAAACTCAAAGAGTAAATGTCTAAGTAGAATAAGCACAAATATAAAGAAATTGGAAAATTTTGATAAACGCAAACATAAAATGGTCCATCATAAACATCTTGATAGATCATGTTCATTACATTTTACAACATGCAGATATGAAAGGTATGAAAAAGCTTTCCGCTTGATGGGTGTTGCATTTGTTAACAGTTGATCAAAGATACAACATGACTGAACACTTCTCAAGGGTATTTATTTAATCACGATTCTGCTGAGTTTTTTCAACATTAAATAACAGAAGATGAAACATGGATTTCATGCTAGACATCAAACGGTGAGTGGATCTGGTGAAAGTACGCGAAAGAAAGTAGAAAAAGTTCCACTTGCAGTAAAAGGCATGGCTGTACTGTAGTGCTCATGAATGGCTTGGAAAAAGGCAGGACCATCACTGGGGAGTAGGTATTATACATCACTACAGGACCTACGAAGGGTGCTATTCAGGCTAAATAATATCATCACATGTGGCCAAAAGAAAGTGCTCTTTCAGTATAATAATGAACCTGCACACTTGGCTCAGTAACACAAAACTCTATGATCTACCATTCCAAGTGCTTTCACTTGTATTTGCATGATTTTTCCTCCAGTGATTACTTCTCCCCAAACCTGAAGAAATGTCTCACTGGATGAAGATTCACTTCAAATGAAGAGGTCAAAGCTGAGACAATCACTTACTTTACAGAGTTGAACAAATTACATTATATTGAGGACATTAAAAATTTGGAAAATTTTTGTACCAAATTGCAATGACATAGTAGAAAAATTCATTCCTAAAGTTGTTTTTTTCTTTGTCAGGCTGAAAATTTTTCAAATGACCTCATAACCTAAAAAGTGAATTGGTTTTATCATTATTTAGAAATGATAATAAAAAAATATATTTAATAAATAGTTTCAACATATTTAGCTAAATTTTTTTAAATTTCCAAATAGTGATAAAACCAGTTCACTTCTTCGGATATGAGATTATTTGAAAGATTGTCACCCTACCAGTAGAGTGCTGGTCCATTGTACTTTTCCATCTTTTGACTTAATTCATTACCTCTTTTACTGAAGTCGTTAGTAATCTAATTTTTGTCATTTTCCTTTTTTTAATTGATTATTGAAATAAAAACTTGAAAGTATTCTACTACAGAAGCTCTCTTCAGTTATTTTATTTTATAAATAGTTCTGGCAGCCAGTAAAGTAGAGTAATTTAACAGAAACAGTGATTTCTTTACAGTTTTCTAAAAGTTGTCTTATGGTTGTTTGTTTATTTATATCCTTTACTGATTTTTTTCAAATGATAAATAAAGCATTGTTTCTCTTTTCTTTGTGTCTTTTTTTAGCTTCACTTCTAGTTACGCCATAATGTCCAAGTTCTCCATGCTGTTGTAATGTATTAACTATTACAGTAAGAGGTTAGGAAAAGACTTTTCCTCTGATATTGCTTATGTCCATCATGAAACATATATGCAATACCTACCACAAATTTCAAGAATTTTATTATTATTTATTGAAAAGTATGGTAAAACATGAAGGTGCTGAGATTAGAACTAACTTTTTAAGATGAAAACCATTAGCAACAGTTGTTAAATTAACTAAAATATTGTTTTATAAATTTTGTATTTCTTTTAAAAAAAGAAATGTTTATTAGCTACAGAAGAATAGTACAATTTTCTGTCCATTTTTCATCTGTTTTTCTTCTATAAAAACCAATTTTTAAAAGTTTCTATTTACTTAATTTTTATTGGCTTATTTACATTAATTTTCTCAGAATTCAATTCTCTACAACTTTTATTACTAAATCTTCTGTGTTTATTAGTCATTTAACAAAGCTATTGTACTACAAACCTAAAAAAAATTTGTTTTTTAATACTGAATTTTGTGTTTTACTTCGGGTATCTTAAAAAAACTACTGGAGTTACAGTTCTCTAACATGTTTTATCATATTTTGTAGCTCAAATTACATAAGAAACTATCAACTTTACTCCTTAGTTTAGGTCCCAAAAATTACAGTAGGGCTTCTTTTTGTTATAAAAGCCGAAATCCAGGCAAAATCTTTCACTAGTTGTAACTCGAAAATAAAGCATTTCGAGACTTATGTTTATATGTGAATTTGTTAAATTTTTTCACCAGCAGAACATGACCTGAAAGTTTCTCCATTTCTTCATGGAACACCTATATATATATATATATATATATATATATATATATATATATATATATGTATATATATATAATTATCTTATATGACCGCATAGGATCACTTTAGTCAGTCCATTATCCAAGTCTCTTTGATGAGAATCTTTGGGCCTTGGACATTTCCCAGTACTTTTCATACTTTCTGATCTTTGTGCCCTTTC
Source organism: Lycorma delicatula (assembly GCF_047948215.1). Lineage (NCBI taxonomy): Eukaryota > Metazoa > Arthropoda > Insecta > Hemiptera > Fulgoridae > Lycorma > Lycorma delicatula. The sequence goes on along the minus strand of NC_134455.1, from coordinate 346,087,266 downwards.
TAGAGTTGAAAATGTTCATGTTGTGAGTGTAAAGCAAGTGTTTTTATCTGTGGTATCTTTTGGTCTAAGGCGATTTCCTTCAGTTCCTCTCTTATTTCCTCTGATCCATATCTGCATTCTCATGATATGTCCAAGGAATTCTAGTCTCCTCTTACGCATGATATCAGTGATGGGTTCTAACTCTTTGTTCATGACTTTTTCAGGCACAATCCACCACTGCCCGTCTTTCTGGTACTTTTTATTGAGGGTTTTCTCAATTCTTCTTTTTAATTTCTGGAGTCTGTCTGTCTTTGATTGTTCGTTCAGGTGGAATATTTTTTCTGCTGCATAAGTGGCTTCTGGTTTTATAACTGTGTTGTAGTGTCTTATTTTTGCATTTATTGATAGGCATTTTTTATTGTAAGTGTTCCAGGTTAATTTTTTAGCTTTAGCTAGTTTGTTTCTTCTTAATTGGATTGAGGTTTTTTTCATTTAGGTTGTTTTTTATTATTTTTCTCTCTGATATTTTGAGGCCAATTTTATTTGCACTGTTTTGTAGTTCTAATATCTGTGATTTAGCTTTGTTGATGTCATTTGCTAGCAGTGCCAAGTTGTCGGTGAAACCAAGACTTTTGATTTTTGGATCTGATTTTTCGATCTATTATTACTTTTGGAGGACATTTTTTGAGCCACTCCCCCCCCATTACCATTTCTAGAGCACAGTTGAATAGTAGCGGTGAATGCCCATTGCTTTGGCGCAGTCCTGTTTTGATCTCAAATGGTTTCGATAGCTCGTCTCTGAATTTAGTGTTACATGAAAAACTGTAATATTTAGTAGGGATGTAATAAAACTGTAATATTTAGTAGTTATGTATTTAACATGTAATATTTAGTAGGGATCTCTGTGGATGCAGTCATAAGCTTTCTTGAAATCTACAGATGTTATCACCATGTCTCTGTTTCTTTTCCTGTTGTAATCCATTATTAGCTTCAGACTCATGATCTGGTCTAGACAGCTCCTCCTACTGTCCAGTGTTCTGGTAGTTCTTAGATCCAGATGTTGACAAGCTGTTGATGAAGGGCAATTTTTACTGGTCTTCCTGTGTGTTTCCAGTTCTTTACAAAAGTCTGATCTTCTGCCACTGTTTTGTAGGGATACTTCATCTCTTTCATAGTGCTTGGTATTGTGGAAGGGTTGATATTTTCTGGTGGTGTTGTTATTGGGATGTTTGTGTTGAAGTTTTGGAGTTCTATCAGTTCTTCACAATTTAGGAGTTTGTTGAAATATCTAGCTAGGATTTCCATTTTATCTGTATTGTTATGGGCCAGTTTACCATTTTCATTCTTAGTAGGGTTGGGGGTTCGTATTTTTGGAGCTGATTTTTCACATTTTTGTAGTAGTCTCTTGACTGTCTTTTATTGAATTCTTCTTCTATTGACTGTATACAGTGTGAAGTCGTTATGCTGGTTTTTAAAAAACCAGCAAATAGTTGCATAATTTTCCCAGTTTCACTGGGTGTAAGAGGAAACTACTACTTAAAAGGAAAATTAAGTGAAACATTAAACTATGTAGGAATGCAATTAAAGAATTACGTAAAAAATTATTCTACTCTTAGAGTGAAGGTTTGAGATATTAGATCCATGATGATTATATATCCCCACCCCCTTAACTAATTGTAATCTAAATTATGGCATCAATACTACCCCATACATATAAATCATGGTTACAAATTTCATTCAAATTTATCTGTCCAGTTTGGAGATATCAAGCAAAAAAACAAGCCAACAGATATCAAACAAAAAACAGGAAATAATCCTGGAATTTTTCAATGCTAAAATTGTGTGTTTTGTTGAAGGGGTACATGAAACTTCCGTAAAAACCCTGTCATGTAAAATTTGAACTATTTGTATACTTTCCCTTATATTACATACTAAATAGCTATACAATGTAACTATATAGTTGAAATTGTTACAAGGAGGAAGGAAAATATTCTTAGAAAAAGAAAATAATGTTTCTAAAGTATGAAATTGTGATAATCTGTACTGGAACTTGAATTTTCTTTTCTGTAATCTGTGTTGATGAAATTTCTCTTCTTATCTTTATTCAAGATGAAGAGATTGTAGTCTCTTTTTATTAGAAGAAAAAGTAAAAGAATTAATAAACAGAGTATTAGTTTAAAAGTTGTAGAATATATTATTAAAAACAAGCCTAGGATCACAAATACAGAAACTAATTTAGATATCCTAGAAAAGGTCTAGGAAATAGCTACCATAAGTTACATAGTATTAAATAAAAAAAATTCAAATTTAATTTAGTTTGTACGGTTACATATTGTACACAAGTCTTAAGGCTATGTAAAGTATACATACAAGGTATGTTCAAAAAGTATTTTTGTTTTTTTGGAAAGAATTTTGTTTATTCGTCTACATTAGTGTTATCTCCTTCAAAATAGTCTCCATTAGATATTATACACTTATGTCAGCGCTTTTTCCAATCCCTGAAACACTTCTGGAACTCAATCTTTGGAATAGTGTTTAGCTCTTTCAGCTATTCGCTTTTAATCTCACCTTTACTTGTAAAACGACAGCTCTTTCAGGTTCTCTTTATTTTTGTTATTAAAAAAATTCACACAGGGCCATGTCTGGCAAATATGGGTGCTGGGGTATCATTACAGTGTTATTTTTGGGTAAAAATTGACGAATAGGCAATGAAGTGTGAGCAGGCTCATTATTGTGATACAAAAGCCACAAATCTGGGCAATTTTTTTTCAGATTGCTTCACACAAACGGCATGGAACTTGTAGGTCAAAGAACACAGGGAGCATAACCTTCACATTTGACCGTACTTGTCAAACTTTTTTCGGTCTCTGTGATCCAGAATGCCTCCACTGGGATGATTGAGCCTTAGTTTTGATATCATGTTTGTAAACTCATGTTTCATCACCTGTTACGACGTGTTTCAGTAGTTCTGCATCATTTTTGACTCCTGAGCAACTTCCATTCACCACTGTTTTTGTTTGAAATTCAACAATTTTGGAACAAATTTTGCTGCTACACATTTGATACCCAAAACATCTGAAAAAATTTCATGGCGTGAGCCAATTGATATCCCAACATCATCAGTGACTTCTCTAATTGTGATTCGGTGATCATTCGTAATCATTTCTTTCACTTTTTCCATGTTTTCATCAGTTGTTGATGTGCTGGGGCGTCCGGGGTGTTCATCATCTTCATGACCTTTTTGGAAACCCTTATACCACTCGTAAACCCTTGCTTTACTCATAGCAGACTTGCCAAAAACAATATTTAACATTTTTAAAACATTGCTACACTTTATTCCATTCTTATAGTAAAATTTATTACAAATTCTCTGATCCATTATTTATACAAATAAAAAATCGCCAATCATACCAAAACACATGTTAACCTTTTGACAACTTACAATAGACTAAACATCCAATATGGCTAATAATTTACAGATACCTTTCAGACATGTTTACCAATACAATAATGGAAAACTCCCGAAAATCGGGTTAATACAGCATGAAAAATTTCAAATAATTATTACAAAATAATTATTTTAACGTAGATCTGTGGTCAAATCTTTGAAATTTGGCATAAAATTTGTTAAAGCTTTTGGTAGCAGTTCTGTGAAATGATGATGGATCAACTGTAAATGTTATTTTGACTTTACAAACTTCATTGTGGAGTATGAAGATTCTTAGCAATATATTTGTACAAAAATTGAAATTAGACAGCATGCAACTTTCTTTAAGCGTTCATATTTTGATGTATTAGAAGAAATATTACAAGCTATCAAAAACTAGCTTTATTAACTCTGTCAACTTCGTGACTAAAAGAAGACTAGAGTCCTTGTTGCTTGTTGATGTAAATTGCTTACTTTGTAGTTTGCAATTGTTACTTTACAAATAAGACACAACACTTTCCATTATTATCAATAAAAAAAATTTTCTACCTGTTTTTCTTGAAAGATTCTATTTTCTGGTTTATATTTTCATTTTCATGTTTTCTGAGGTCATGGTATCAAAAAATTTAATTCCAAAGTCTGAAATTGAAACAAAATAATTAAATTGGGATGGAAGGAGATATAAACACAAAATATGAAAACAAAATATTAGTTACATAGTCAGTTTAACAAGATTTAGTGAAAAAAGTTCAGAAATAATATTAAAAAAAATGATTTAAATTTTCAATGGAAGCCACACTTAACAAAGAGCAACATTTGCCCACCATTTGAGGTGTGTGTGTGTGTGTGTGAGAGAGAGAGAGGGCTCGTGCATGTGTGTGTGTGTATACATATTGGTGTTTCAGAAGTTTCTCCTGTGAAAAAATCATATGAGCATACATTGGAATTCTTTGTTTTAGTGTTACAGCTAGTCAAATATTTCTGCCCTGAAGATCAAATAATGCTATTCTAAAACTACAGACATAAATTATTGAGCCCCGACGGGGAGTCTTATTCTTTAAGACTTTGGGGGTTGGCGTCCCCACGGGCCTAGCCTCTGCAGCTATTCTTCCCACTATACAGTGAGCTGCAGAACACTTTACATTATACACATATACTACACCAAGAACACTACATAAATTACAACATACACACTTACACAATTACACAACAACATCCTACACTGATATTTCTTACATTAACACTCGGTGGTGTTGCGAAATCTTACGAAACGCAACCGTAACCCAAGGTGGGAACAAATCGTGCCGATGGGTGAATGGCTCTACGTAGTGAGTCTTGAACGATGTCCTCTGGGCACCAGGGCGAACCCAGTTGTACTTAGCTCTAGCTCCAGTACGCGTGCGCTCTGCTGGAGTGGTCCATTTTTCGCCGGTACTCGTGGGACCAAAATTTCAGTTCCAACAATAAACACAATGATGGTTGGTGGTCCATCTGAAAAAACCACCAAATTATGTCTTGCGAAGAGACCTCGGTCAGCTTTGTCTGACGAGGATAAAAGTCCTATGGAAGAGAACTACAAATCTTTAGACTTGAACACTAAAAATATTCGATTCATTGTTCTCCGAAATAGTCAGGAAGGTAGCTCCCTCCAAAAGGTTTCACCTTTCCTTATAAATAAAACTCTAACAGGTGCAAGTGGCTCCCCAAAGAACATCAGGAAATTACGCTTCTGGTTGAAACATTCAACGACGAACAGAGTCGATCAATCTTACGTCTCCGTAATATGGGTGGTATAAATATAAATGCTGAAAGCCACAAAACTTTAAATACGAGCAGGGGTGTAATTTTTTGTAGAGACCTTCTGGATATAGATATCTCGGAAATAGTCGATGAGCTTTGCCACCAAGATGTTGTTGAGGTAAAACGTATAATGAGACGGCAGAACGGAACAGAAGAACCGACACCGTCTCTTATATTAACATTCAATCTCCCTGTTCCACCAGAAAAGATTAAAGTAGGTTACCTCTCGGTTCGGGTACGACCATTCATACCCAACCCACGGCGATGTTTCAGATGCCAAGGTTTTGGTCATACTACAACATCTTGCACGAAAACTGAGATTTGTGCTCGATGTGGTAAAGAAGGTCACAACGACACTAACTGCAAAGAAAGTGAAAAATGTGCAAACTGCAGTGGTCCACATACAGCCCGCTCCCGAGATTGCCCAACTTTTAAAGAAGAAAAGGCAATTCTCAAAATCTGTACGGAGCAAAAACTATCTTTTCCGGCTGCACGTAGAGAATATAAAAAGATAAACAACTCACGGAACCTGGTTAAACCAGACGTATCTTTTGCCACCGCTACAACTAAACAAATTCCTACAAATGCTAATAATCAGCAGTGCGGATCCTGCAATGAGCTTAAAAAACTTGTTCAGATGCTATCTGATCAAGTAGCTTCACTTACAGCCACTATCTCAGAGCTGACAAAAATGAATAAAAAGTCCTCCGTCGCAGCTAGTGAATCAAACAGTATGATACATACGAAAGTTCCTATTCCCAAAGTCGTACCGCCACGAATAGCGACTATCACAGCTGGCAGTAAGCCACCTAATAAGCTCCCCATAAAGGGAACCCACATAACTATCTCTTCTGGGATGTCAACTACAGCATCCCATTCAAATAAATCTCCTCCACCATCACCTCATATACTGGAGGATATGGTTGAAGAACCACCCGACCCTAGGGCATCGGAGTTCTTTAAAATAAAAAATTCAAAAAAGAAAAACCGAATCACGTACAACTAATTTTTATATAGTTTCCGAAATTTATTCTTTTATTTGTTTTTTACACTTATGAACATTATTCAGTGGAATGTTAGAGGTATTCGGTCCCGCATTGAAGATATTAGAGTACTGGCGCACACACATGATCCACTAATCATGTGTTTCCAGGAAACTCACCTTCTACAACATGACCGAATTACACTTAGAGGATACTTCTGCGAGAGATACGACTGCCTAGTAGACAGTAGGGAGAGTGGTGGAGTAGCGATTTTCATGAAGAATGGGGTGTCAGCTACAAGAATTCAACTAACCACTGTCATTCCTGCTATTGCAGTAAAGGTCACTATTCCCTTCAAATTGCATATCTGTAATCTGTATCTCTCACCGAACACTGTGTTCAGTGTTTTAGATGTCTCAAATCTCCTTACACAAATACCTTCTCCATCGTTAATAGTAGGAGACTTCAATGCCCATCATATTTCCTGGGGCTCAACCTTCTGCTCCACTCGAGGAAATATGATAAACAGATTGAGACAAGATTTTGACCTTTGCCTGCTGAATAATGGATCACACACATTTATGTCCTTATCAACTGGTGCTGTATCTAACCTTGATCTTTCCATATGCTCACCGAATGTACTCCCTCATTTTAATTGGTCGATTTGTGATGACTATCACGGCAGTGATCATAGACCAATTATTATTAGTTTCGGTGTAGACTGCGAGATTAAAAGAATGCCACGGAGATGGATTGTTGAAAAGGCAGATTGGAACGGATACTGTAAAGCATTCCAATCTCAGTATGACGATGGAGCGAACATCCTCGACCAATATTCTTCTTTTACGTCCATGATACTTAAGAATGCCAACAGATATATCCCACAAACATCGGGTAATCCTAGACGTCCTTTCGTTCCATGGTGGAACGATGAATGCAAAAATGCTATTAGGAATCTACGGCAGGCACTACGTAAATTTAATCGTAGGCCCACAACAGAACATCTAAATTTATACCGCAGGGCTAGAGCGGTGTGCCGTCGAGTATTCTTGGACGCTAAGAGGAATTCATGGACGAAATACGTGAGTACTATCTCACGCACTACTTCCACGTCTACTGTATGGAAGAAAATTCGTGCAATCTTCGGATCACCGAAACAATCTATTCTTGGTCTTATTGATGAAGGAGAACTCCTTTCATCATCCTCGGAAGTGGCAAATAGTCTAGCAAAATCTTTCCGCTCGGTGTCTCTCACCTCATCATATAATAACGATTTTCAACGGTACAAGATACAAATGGAGGTGTTGTCGTTAAACATTGGTGATTCGGTTGGTGAATTAAACACTCCATTCGTATTTAAAGAATTGTTACATGCACTTAAAAATTCACGGGACACTTCCCCTGGACCGGACAACATTCGCCTCTCCATGCTTTCACACCTTCCTAATTCGGCACTACAACAACTTTTGAATATTTTCAACGGTTTATTCTCCGAACAAGTCTTCCCACCCAGCTGGTCAGAAGCATTTATTATACCAGTACTAAAACCTGGTAAAGACCAGATGAACCCCTCAAGCTATCGCCCTATTTCATTAACAAGCGTGTTGTGTAAAATAATGGAGAGAATGGTAAATCGCAGACTTACATGGTACTTGGAGAAACATGGCTTTCTATCTCCAGAACAGTGTGGTTTTCGACAAGGACGACCTTCTATTGACCATTTAGTGTCACTAGAAACAGCCATACAAAACGCTTTCCTCAATCGGCAACACCTCGTCGCTATCTTCTTTGATATAAAAAAGGCGTATGACACAGCCTGGCGACGTGGTATTCTTAACACTCTCCAAAAATGGGGAATCAAGGGCAATATGCTTGCTTTTACCCGGGGATTCTTTAATCACCGAACGGCTCGTGTTCGTGTGGATGATTCGCTCTCAGATAGTGTCATCTTGGAGAATGGAGTGCCCCAAGGTAGTGTATTAAGTGCCACCTTATTTTCTGTAGCCATAAATGATATTACCAAATGTGTTCAGGCTCCTGTCTCATGCTCTCTATTTGCTGACGACTTTGCTATCTACATTGCAAGCCGTTCGGCACCTACAGCAGAGAGACTACTGCAGAACACTATATATCACCTTGAAGCTTGGTCCAGGATTACTGGTTTCACATTTTCATCCGAAAAAACAAAATGTGTAGTTTTTTCTCGGCTACGAAACCCTTCTATTCCGCAAATTTTTTTGAACGGTGAGACTATTACTATCTCTAATTACGTTAAGTTTTTAGGTTTAATTTTTGATAGCCGTCTTACTTGGGTCAAACATTTAAAAGAATTGAAAACAAAATGTTCCAAAATTCTAGATATGATGCGAGTCCTTACTAACACCAACTGGGGAGCCGATAGATCATGTATGATACGTTTTTACTATTCCTTTGTTCGCTCCCGGTTAGATTACGGTTGTGTGGCCTACTCATCAGCTCGTCAAACCGTGCTTAAAATGCTGGATAGTGTACATCATGCTTTCCTTCGGCTTGCCACAGGCGCGTTTAGATCTAGTCCTGTCGCAAGCTTACTGGTAGACTGTGGTGAACCATCACTTTGGGATAGACGAGACCAGCTTTTATTATCATATTTTGCTCGTCTCAGAGGACAACCAAATCACCCGGCTCTTGAGTCAGTCTTTAGAAATCCTAATCTAAGAAAGTATTAGGACCATCCACGTCGTACTGCACCGGTAGGTATCCGTACCTGGCGTCTGCTGCAGCATATAAATGTTGACAAACCGTCATTCTTTCCTATATATCCTTGCTCATATCCACCGTGGAGAATAAGCCTTATAAATTTTAATTTTGACCTGACCACATACAATAAACAATCAACACCATCTATTGTGTTTCAGCAAATGTTTCAGTGTGTTCTCTCCAAGATGAAACCAGACGCGGTTGTTTACACTGATGGATCGAAACAAAATGATACAGTTGGTTGTGCATTTGTTGTTAATGAGAGAACTTATATGTTTGGACTCCCCGGTATTACGAGTGTGTTTACCGCTGAACTATACGCTATAAATAAGGCTCTAAACATCATTAACCCTAAATATAGAAAAATTCTTATTTGCAGTGACACGTGTAGTGCTCTCCAAGCCTTAAAAAACTTTTATTCCAAACATCCTATCGTCATTGAAATTTACAACGCAATCGCTGAGTTGAATAATCGTAACACAGAATTAAGTTTTTGCTGGGTCCCTAGCCACGTAGGGATTCCAGGTATTGAAAATGCAGATTCCGCTGCCAAAGAAGCATGTAACCAGCCTCCTTTCACCACCCGAGTTACTACTTCTGATTTCATTAACTATGTAAAACAATTATTGAGAGCAAGGTGGCAAGGTGACTGGACGGCTACCGTTGATAATAAACTCAGACAGATTAAAGATTCTGTGTTATCATGGGACACCTCATACAGAAAAACTCGGCGTGAGGAAGTAGTCCTTTGTCGATTGCGGATAGGACACACGAGGATCACACACGATTACCTGATGATAAGAGGACAAGCACCCCTATGCACACGATGCAACTGCCGCGTGACTGTGCGCCACATACTCGTGGACTGCATATGTTATGCGGCGTTGCGTCGTAAATTTAATCTACCAAGAAACATCCGTGGTGTCTTGTGCAATGATAATAAAATTTTAACCCGGTTGTTTTTATTTCTTCGTATCGCTGGGTTAATGCAAAAAATTTAATATCGTTGCGTATATTTTTTAATGCTAGAAGAGTTTTTAAATAAGTTTTTTATTTTTTTTTATTGTTTATTTTTTATTTTTTTTTTATTTTATCGATTAGGAGCCTTTTACACTCCTTATCGGAATTGTTAAATTTTATATAGTTATTTTTTATTTATTTTATTTATTTATTTTTTTTATTTTTAATATTTTAAAAACTGTCTGTGATATTAGTTGTAAGATTTTAGTGATGTTAGTTTTAAGTTTTATTTCAACTTTTTAATTTTTATTTTTAACCTAGTTTTAATTATATAATTTGTGTTAGTTCTAAGTTTTATTTCATTTTGTTGTTTTAGTTTTAAGTTTTATATTAGATCTTTTTAGTCTTTTGTTATCCAAGAATGGGCCCTTTACACCCATCTTGGACTTTGTAAAATTCTATTTATTCTTGATTTTATATTAGTTTTTATCTGTGATATTAGTCGTAAGTTTTATTCATCTTTTAGAATAGGTTTAAATACTTTTATTTTTTATATTAAAAAAAAAAAAGACTCCGGGCGATGATAACGCGCAAGCGTTTTTCGCCCTAAAAAAAAAAAAAAAAAAAAAAGTTACCTGCATAGGTTTAAGCGCAGAAGATCGGCGAGGTGCAGGTACTGTGACGAAGTGGACACGGTCGACCACACCTGGTTCGAGTGTGTCCGGTGGGACGCTGCGAGGAGAGCGGTGGCGGCGTTCGCACCCGACGATGTGGTCAGGCGTATGGTCAGGTCCCAGGAGGAATGGCAGGAGGTGGCGAACCTGGCTCATCAAATTTTGGATACCAAGGCCAAGGATGAACCCCCGAGATTGCGTGCACGCCTCTAAAGAGTGAATGCGGATCTAATGTCGGTGTCGACGGACGGCGAATGTTGTAATCATTGGTTAGGATAATATTTAATTAAGTACGATAGGTTTAATAAAAAAAAAATTTAAAATGTGCTTAGATTAGGATTTTTTGTTTTTTTTTTGGTGATAATATATATGTAAAGTCGTTCTGGTCCGGGCATGTGTAGAGTTGCCGGACCTTTGAAGGTTCTTAGGTACTTTCTGGCTGCGGGATGACGGGAGTGTCATCCCAATGGAACAAAAAAAAAAAAAAAAAAAAAAAACTAAGTATTTTAAAATGTGCTTAGAATTAGGATTTTTTGTTTTTTTGGTGATAATATATATGTAAAGTCGTTCTGGTCCGGGCATGTGTTGGTTGCCGGACATTTGAAGGTACTTAGAAACTTTCTGGCTGCGGGATGACGGGAGTGTCATCCCAATGGAAAAAAAAAAGAGCCTCAAAAGATTCTGGAGGCTGGGGTTGAAGCGTGGCGACGTGTAGGGCCAAGGGAGGTAGCCTTATTGCCTAGGGTGTTCTGGCTCCACTGGCAAGTGTAGTGGGGTCGGGGCTCCCCGATGATGGCATCAAGGACCCTCAGGTATGTGAGGAACGCGTGGGGGTAGCGGTACGCGGAAGGCGTGCCGGCTACATGTAGGTTAGGGACGGGGAGGGTAGCCCCATTGAAGAGGGGGGAGTTAGCTGCCAAAATAAGGTGGTTGGCTCACCCCGAAGAGGCTTTGGGGACCCCGGCGGGAGATTCTCCGTAAGGAGGCAGTTAGGGTGGGCAGAGACTGCTGCCACGGCACTGCAAGGCGACCATGCTATGTCTTAACAGGCGGAGGCTGGTTGCCTTGGGGTGCTTAACAAGTTAAGAAAAAAAAAAAAAAGGTAAGCCATACCTAGGTTGGTGTTGGACTCGTAGCTGGAAGGCAGCCATTGTGGAGCTCTGATAGTTATTGAATTTTGAGTGGTTTTTTCGTGTATTTGTATGAATGGTATTAAACTATAGAGTTAGACGAGTGCGTGTGTTAAAAGTTTTTGAATTCGGTGAAGATATAAACCGATTAGTGTTAAATACGGTGGCCGCGTGGCGGCAAACAGTGAAGTTGCTTAGAATTAATTTTTAAATACTATATATTGTTATTTGGGGTCTGATAAATAATTTTGGGAGGTATTGGCCCGTACGTTTTTGATTTATTTATTGTTTTTTTGGGTTTGCGTTTGCCTAGGTTGCCTAGGTGACGATTGGTTGTTTGTTTACGTTATTTGTTTATTTTTTTTAAGTTTGTTTATGTTTTCTTCTTCTCAAGACTATCGATTTGTTCGGTTCGATTAGACTCCGTTCAGAGTCCGGGGGACAGTGGCGGCAGCGCTTCCAGCGGCGTGAGTTGGACTTAGTTGGTCACTCATTAGTTCAGCTCCACCCAGAGTTCGGGGGATAGCGGCGGCAGCGCTTCCGCGGCGTGAGGTGGCATTAGCTGGGTTGCAATCGTTAATTAGTCGTTGCGAGGTTACAGCCGATTACACGCTTAATTAGGTTTCGTTGCGGGGTTACAGCCTTTCACCACCCGAGTTGCTACTTCTGATTTCATTAACTATGTAAAACAATTATTAAGAACAAGGTGGCAAGGTGATTGGACAGCTACCGTTGATAATAAACTCCGTCACATTAAAGATTCTGTGTTACCACGGAACTCCTCATACAGAAAACCCCGGCGTGAGGAAGTAGTTCTCTGTCGATTGCGGATAGGACACACGAGAGTCACACACGAGTACCTGTTTACAAGAGGACAACCACCTCTATGCGCAAGATGCAACTGCCGCGTGACTGTGCGCCACATACTCGTGGACTGCATATGTTATGCGGCATTGCGTCGTAAATTTAAAATTCCTAGTAACATCCGTGGTATCTTGCGTGACGATAAGGAGGTTTTAAACCGCATGTTTATATTTTTACGTAGTATAGGGTTAATGCAAAAAATTTAATAAGTATGTATTCTTTCGTAATTGTATGTATTGTCCTATGTATTGTTTTTGTTATCCGAGTAGGGAGCCTTTTACACTCCCTATCGGATTTTTTTTGTTTTTTTTGTTTGTTTTTTAAATTCGTCTGTGATATTAGTTATAAGATTTTTGTGATATTAGTTTTAAGTTTTATCTCCTTTTTTAGTTTTAAGTTTTATTTATTTTTAATGTGATAGTTTTTAACATAGTTTTAAGTTTTATTTATTTTTAATGTGATAGTTTTTAACAGAGTTTTAAGTTACATATTAGTGTTTTTGTTATCCGAGAATGGGCCTTTTACACCCATTCCGGATTTTGTTTCTGTGATAGTAGTTTTAAGTTTTAATTTTATCTAAAAACCTTAAATTATTTTTATTTATTTATCTATTTATTTATTTTCCGGGCGATGATAACGTTCAACCGTTTTTCGCCCTTAAAAAAAAAAAAAAAAAAAAAAAAACAGGGGCTGCGGTGTTTTTAACAGCCTGCTTGGCCTTCCCAGCCGGAGCAGGCTTTGCGTTTCTTTCCAGGCCGGCTTTGTCGACGCCTTTTGTTTCACCACCTTCTTGGTGGTTGCCGCCGGTTTTGGCTTGGCGGGTGTTAGGGAGGGTACCTCCCCTTTTTTCACGACCGCCTTGGCCACAGGTGCCTGCACCTCCGGTTTGGGGGCTGATATTTCCCCACCGGCAACACGGGCCCAGCTGCGGCCGTCAACAGTCGCAAGCTTTTTAATACCCTTGACCCTGTTGACTTGCTCCTTATAATAGGGGCAGCCCCGGTAATTGGCCGGATGAGGCCCGTTGCAGTTTACGCATGAGGCTGGTTCCTCACGCGGCTTAACACATGTGGCAGTGTCGTGGTCCCCACCACACTTGACACATTGCTGGGCCCTCTGGCAGTAATTGGACGAGTGTCCAAATTTCTGGCATCTGTGGCACTGGGGTGGCCCCCCTCGTGACACAAACGCAGTCACTCCTACCTTGCAATAAAAAATATCGCTGAGGTCGTATAGTTTGCGAGCGCTAGGGGTCCTTTTCAGGGCCACTAGGCAGGTCGGGGTTTCCCGACCATCCCTTGTGAGGAGCTTCTTGACCGAAGTCACCTCAACGCCAAGGGAGGTCAGTTCCTCCCTTATCTCCTCCGGGGTAGCCCCATAGGGGATCCCCCGTATGACAACCTTCAGCTCCCTGTCCTTCGGGAGCTGAAAGGAGTGGAAGGCGATTCCCTTCGAGTGCAGGAAACTCTGCACCGCCCGGTAATCCGCCTCGCTGCCCAGCTGCAGCCTGATTGAAAGCCCGGTGCTCTTGGCAACCAGGCGCCCCCCGATCCTTGGCTTTATATCGCGGGACAATGCTGGCCACTCCTTCGGGCAGTCCAGCATTATTGGCGGGATTTTCTCCCGCCTGACGGTAGCAGGCTGTGATGGGGCCCCATCATCAGCCTGCGGGTTGGCGGCTGCTGCAGCCCGCTACGGGCTCCGTCTCCATAGGAGGCGCGGAGTCCCGGCGTTTCTGGCGCTTCCTAGCGCCAGCCCCGCTTTCCTCTCCACAATCGGACAGTTCCGGGGTGGGGGAGGCCTTATCTTTCCTTCCATGGAAAAAAGAAAAGAAAAATAAGACAAGAATTTAAAAATTAAAATTAAACCTTAAATTATCACTACTTGCTGTAAGAAAATACACAACAGAAATAAGATTGGAAAGTTTAATTTCGTGTTAAAATAAAAATTATTTTAGGTGTATCACAATAGCCTATAATGTTAGGCTATTAGTCTAATGTATTACTAATGACTACAAGAGTTCACTTTACATTGTTAGAAAAATATAGAAATATAATAAAAGGAAAAGGATAGTCCTTTTCTTAAGTGACTGGCCTGGAATCCAGGTAGCTGGCCGCCCGGCTGATGTCCTACCAGACCCTTCTCACATTGTCTGGCGACGCAGGTAGAAGCACTGTTGAACACCTGGCTGGACTGGTTACAACTGACAATTCACAGAGCACAATAAAACACAACCTTTCACTACAAAAGCCAAGAATGGAATCCTTTAGAATCCCGGAACGGAACGCAAGGATGTCGGAGGGTGCAATACCCTCCTATTTTCCGTCGTATACGGACTTTCGTCCTTTGCTGCTGGGTGATTCTATTTTACTGACGGTTATTAATAGTGGCTGACGTTTATTCGTTTTGTGAAGTTTGGACTGCGTTCCGATCCAATGGATGGTTTGTCGGTAGGGGCCCGGCGGAACGATTTGCTAATAAGCTTATCTTCCGTGACGCACTACATTTCTGCCAAGGATTGGCTGAAATCCTTCGTTTAAGGGGGCGTCCTCTCATAAGGAAAGGACGTCGGAGGCGATTTTTGGGCCTACACTTAATTATTTACTTAATTCAACTCAATTTAACTTGGTTTGAATTAAGGAAATGTGGTTGGATGGATTGCTCTGGGGCGTTGCGCCTCAGAGCTATCTCAGTCAGTAGAAGTGTGGTTTACGGTTTACTATTCTGAGCGCGATATACCTCTATTAAGTATTAGATGTCTGCCCGCCGTAAGGGCAGGCAGGAGAGATATACATACTGCAGGTTGTTTTTCGTGCGCCGGGGTGGTGACAATTTTGAATAAGCCGCCCCCCTATTATACATAAATTTGGACTTGATGCAGATGCTGGTCTAGCCCTTCAAAATATAATGGTCCGCGGAGGGTTTGGGGGGTCTGGTGGTGTCTGGCCAAACACGCTTTCTTCTAGCTGTCCTTGTAGTACTTGGAGTTTCACCTGAAAAAGAAAAAGCCCAAGCGCACAGCGGATTGAACTGTTGAAGTGGTGAGAAAGATTGCTCTTTCATCACCGTGGTATGTAATGGTGGCGGGTTAAGGCAGTCATGCTGCCGGATGGGTATGGAAGTGAGAGCGGAATTTGGTAGAGTGTCCGCCTGTCTTCCTTTGGTGGGACCTCACTGCGAAGCCGTAGACCTTGCCTAACTCTTCTCTTGAATAACCTTTAAGTCACCGCTTTGCTTGTAGTTCTAAGAAGAACTAAGCGGGCGAGAAGGCAGGTTTCTTCTTTCAGCAGCAGTTCTTTCTTCATCGTCTTCTTCTTCTGCTGCCTCGTCGTCTCTTCTTTCTTCTGGTGCGGAAGGTGATGGAGGATTGAGCAGAGGGGATTGGGTTTAAGGGGTTTGCTTATTGTATACGCATACTATCCTACAAACATATGTGTATTTCTTTTTAATTTATATCCACTATTTGGGTTTTAATTTGGTGGGGATGACATAATTTATCATGCCGTTATGTTGACTCTTATGTGCAAGAGTCAGATATGTTTTCAACCTCAATTATAATTTGCCTGTGGCGGCCCGGGGGCAACCCACGCTGCAGTTGTTGACTATTATTAATATAATAATTAAATGTAGTAATTATATATGTGGATGTTTACATAATTTGTAGTAGAACTTACCTCTTTTTAGTGGTAAGGCTTAACTTTTTTTTCTTTTTTTTTTTTCATTCTTAACACCCCGGGGGTAACTGGCATCACCTTGCGGCATTACCTCATGTTACACCCGTAGTGACGTGGAAGCAGATTCCACCCTTAGCTTGGCCTGTTCAGGCCCCCATCGGGGTCCTCCGTGCATCCTCGAGTCACCCAAACCATCCGCTTGTGGATGGTCCCAGTGGCTCTCCACAGTGAGGCTACCCAGCCCGTTCCTAACCTACCAGGGTCCGGGCACGCGTTTCACATGCCCTTCTCCTTGCATCGCTCCCTCTCATACCTTCAGGGTCCTTTTTGCCATCATTAGAAGAAGCTCGACCCACCAGCTCTTGCGTGCTGGCAAGCCAGACTGTCCTAGGCAAAAAGGCTGCCTGCCTGGCCCTAATCGTCACCACGATTCGATGGCCTCCGCCTTTTTTTTTTTGTTTTTTTTGTTTTTAAACATTACAACACATGTACACCTTCAATTGGCTGGTCCGACCACCCTTCGACACCGTGCCCGGACCAGGACACTAGACACATTTAATTCACAAAGTACAGTTCATAACAACACCATAAATGAATCAGTAGCAGAAGTACATACAAACACAGAGAAATGATATTTACAATAATAAACAATAAGCACACACATTGTAGACGAAACGTAAACAAAAGAAACAAAGTAAATCAGAATAAGTTCACTCCGCCCTCAGTGACCACCTATGCTCCCCAGTCCTCGGCCTCTCTTGCCTTTGTTTGTACGATTTTCGTCACCAGTCCCGAAACCTGATCCCATTGCTTTCTACCCCGCAGCATGTGCCCAATGGTATTATCCGGGGTCAGCCACACTAGACCAGCTAGCCTCTTCATGGCCGCCCACCTCCGGCAGTGGAAGAAAACATGCTCCGGCAGGTATGGCTTACCTTTTTTTTTTTTTTTTCATTCTTAACCACCTCGGGGGTAACTGGCATCACCTTGCGGCATTACCTCACGTTACACCCGTAGTGACGTGGAAGCAGATTCCACCCCTAGCCTGGCCTGTGCAGGCCCCCATCGGGGTACTCCACCTTTCTTCCATTCCTCCTGGCCCAATACTCGACCGTCTTCCTGGTTGTCTCTCCTAGCCCTTGGTACGGGGTCACCACAACGAAGTCTCCGTCATAGGCCGTAACCACCTTTGCCAGCCCATCCAGTATGTGGTCCACCGTGTGTTGATCTTCACTGGTAGCCACAACTGCAAAGGCGTCACCCGGCACGTTGACCTCGTCACCTCCCAGCACTGCCACCCCCGCAACGTCCCTTATCGCCGACCCAGGTGTCAACAGTCCTCCTTCTATCCATCTGGACGCCCCGGGCTCGACCCTCCTCAGGTGATCCACCATGCCTCCATTTTTGTCTCCGTTCGTGTTGATCATGAAGACCTTCCCCCGTTTATCTGCCATGCCTGGTAGCCCGGCCTTAACAGTCGTGTTCACCCACGCAGCACTGGGCCATTTCCGGTCCGTTATCTCCCTCAAAGCCTCGACCGTGCCGCTTTGCAGGACCTCCATGACATCAATACGTCGTGGCGGCTCTATCTGCGTTCCGCAATCCACAGCTTCTGGGGCCAGTCCTGAATGACCAGATAACCTCCTTGGCTACGGATACTTCCTTGGCGATCCGTTCCACCTTGTCCGTCACTTCCTTAAGCTGTTTTTTTGGACGCTGTCGCGCACAGACGTCCGCCATCGCGCTTGTAGCCGCCAGCAGATCTCCTAGTGCGGTGTTGTACCCGTCATCCGAGTCACTACTGGATGTCGAATACCGGCGTTTGACGCCTTGTTCTCTGCCATCAGCCACTTCGTGTTGGCAATCCTTCGTGATTGAGCCCTCAGCGTCTCCGGCCACAACCATGTCCTCACTGGGTGGAACTACGTCGCTCTCAAGCTGTTGGTAGAGCGCTGCAATCATCAGCCCGCTGGAGTTTTCATCCATGGCCTCCGGCGCACCGTGCGTCGAGATGTTGCTGGCCATACCCGGCTTTTCCTATCTGCAATCGGCTGTAACCCCGCAACGAAACCTAATTAAGCGTGTAATCGGCTGTAACCTCGCAACGACTAATTAACGATTGCAACCCAGCTAATGCCACCTCACGCCGCGGAAGCGCTGCCGCCGCTATCCCCCGAACTCTGGGTGGAGCTGAACTAATGAGTGACCAAATAAGTCCAACTCACGCCGCTGGAAGCGCTGCCGCCACTGTCCCCCGGACTCTGAACGGAGTCTAATCGAACCGAACAAATCGATAGTCTTGAGAAGAAGAAAACATAAACAAACTTAAAAAAAATAAACAAATAACGTAAACAAACAACCAATCGTCACCTAGGCAACCTAGGCAAACGCAAACCCAAAAAAACAATAAATAAATCAAAAACGTACGGGCCAATACCTCCCAAAATTATTTATCAGACCCCAAATAACAATATATAGTATTTAAAAATTAATTCTAAGCAACTTCACTGTTTGCCGCCACGCGGCCACCGTATTTAACACTAATCGGTTTATATCTTCACCACTTCTTCACCGAATTCAAAAACTTTTAACACACGCACTCGTCTAACTCTATAGTTTAATACCATACATACAAAAACACAAAATACACGAAAAAACCACTCAAAATTCAATAACTATCAGAGCTCCACAATGGCTGCCTTCCAGCTACGAGTCCAACACCAACCTAGGTATGGCTTACCTTTTTTTTTTTTCTCTTAACTTGTTAAGCACCCCAAGGCAACCAGCCTCCGCCTGTTAAGACATAGCATGGTCGCCTTGCAGTGCCGTGGCAGCAGTCTCTGCCCACCCTAACTGCCTCCTTACGGAGAATCTCCCGCCGGGGTCCCCAAAGCCTCTTCGGGGTGAGCCAACCACCTCATTTTGGCAGCTAACTCCCCCCTCTTCAATGGGGCTACCCTCCCCGTCCCTAACCTACATGTAGCCGGCACGCCTTCCGCGTACCGCTACCCCCACGCGTTCCTCACATACCTGAGGGTCCTTGATGCCATCATCGGGGAGCCCCGACCCCACTACACTTGCCAGTGGAGCCAGAACACCCTAGGCAATAAGGCTACCTCCCTTGGCCCTACACGTCGCCACGCTTCAACCCCAGCCTCCAGAATCTTTTGAGGCTCTTTTTTTTTTTCCATTGGGATGACACTCCCGTCATCCCGCAGCCAGAAAGTTTCTAAGTACCTTCAAATGTCCGGCAACCAACACATGCCCGGACCAGAACGACTTTACATATATATTATCACCAAAAAAAACAAAAAATCCTAATCTAAGCACATTTTAAATTTTTTTTTTTTTTTTTTTTTTTTTTTTTTTTATTAAACCTATCGTACTTAATTAAATATTATCCTAACCAATGATTACAACATTCGCCGTCCGTCGACACCGACATTAGATCCGCATTCACTCTTTAGAGGCGTGCACGCAATCTCGGGGGTTCATCCTTGGCCTTGGTATCCAAAAATTGATGAGCCAGGTTCGCCACCTCCTGCCATTCCTCCTGGGACCTGACCATACGCCTGACCACATCGTCGGGTGCGAACGCCGCCACCGCTCTCCTCGCAGCGTCCCACCGGACACACTCGAACCAGGTGTGGTCGACCGTGTCCACTTCGTCACAGTACCTGCACCTCGCCGATCTTCTGCGCTTAAACCTATGCAGGTAACTTTTTTTTTTTTTTTTTTTTTTTAGGGCGAAAAACGCTTGCGCGTTATCATCGCCCGGAGTCTTTTTTTTTTTTAATATAAAAAATAAAAGTATTTAAACCTATTCTAAAAGATGAATAAAACTTACGACTAATATCACAGATAAAAACTAATATAAAATCAAGAATAAATAGAATTTTACAAAGTCCAAGATGGGTGTAAAGGGCCCATTCTTGGATAACAAAAGACTAAAAAGATCTAATATAAAACTTAAAACTAAAACAACAAAATGAAATAAAACTTAAAACTAACATCACTAAAATCTTACAACTAATATCACAGACAGTTTTTAAAATATTAAAAATAAAAAAAATAAATAAATAAAATAAATAAAAAATAACTATATAAAATTTAACAATTCCGATAAGGAGTGTAAAAGGCTCCTAATCGGATAAAATAAAAAAAAATAAAAAATTAACAATAAAAAAAAATCAAAAACTTATTTAAAAACTCTTCTAGCATTAAAAAATATACGCAACGATATTAAATTTTTTGCATTAACCCAGCGCTACGAAGAAATAAAAACAGCCGGGTTAAAATTTTATTATCATTGCACAAGGCACCACGGATGTTTCTTGGTAGATTAAATTTACGACGCAACGCCGCATAACATATGCAATCCACAAGTATATGTTGCACAGTCATGGGGCAGTTGCATCGTGTGCATAGGGGTGCTTGTCCTCTTTTCATCAGGTAATCGTGTGTGATCCTCGTGTGTCCTATCCGCAATCGACAAAGGACTACTTCCTCACGCCGAGTTTTTCTGTATGAGGTATCCCATGATAACACAGAATCTTTAATCTGTCTGAGTTTATTATCAACGGTAGCCGTCCAGTCACCCTGCCACCTTGCTCTTAATAATTGTTTTACATAGTTAATGAAATCAGAAGTAGTAACTCGGGTGGTGAAAGGAGGCTGGTTACATGCTTCTTTGGCAGCGGAATCTGCATGTTCATTACCTGGAATCCCTACGTGGCTAGGGACCCAGCAAAAACTTAATTCTGTGTTACGATTATTCAACTCAGCGATTGCGTTGTAAATTTCAATGACGATAGGATGTTTGGAATAAAAGTTTTTTAAGGCTTGGAGAGCACTACACGTGTCACTGCAAATAAGAATTTTTCTATATTTAGGGTTAATGATGTTTAGAGCCTTATTTATAGCGTATAGTTCAGCGGTAAACACACTCGTAATACCGGGGAGTCCAAACATATAAGTTCTCTCATTAACAACAAATGCACATCCAACTGTATCATTTTGTTTCGATCCATCAGTGTAAACAACCGCGTCTGGTTTCATCTTGGAGAGAACACACTGAAACATTTGCTGAAACACAATAGATGGTGTTGATTGTTTATTGTATGTGGTCAGGTCAAAATTAAAATTTATAAGGCTTATTCTCCACGGAGGATATGAGCAAGGATATATAGGAAAGAATGACGGTTTGTCAACATTTATATGCTGCAGCAGACGCCAGGTACGGATACCTACCGGTGCAGTACGACGTGGATGATCCTCATACTTTCTTAGATTAGGATTTCTAAAGACTGACTCAAGAGCCGGGTGATTTGGTTGTCCTCTGAGACGAGCAAAATATGATAATAAAAGCTGGTCTCGTCTATCCCAAAGTGATGGTTCACCACAGTCTACCAGTAAGCTTGCGACAGGACTAGATCTAAACGCGCCTGTGGCAAGCCGAAGGAAAGCATGATGTACACTATCCAGCATTTTAAGCACGGTTTGACGAGCTGATGAGTAGGCCACACAACCGTAATCTAACCGGGAGCGAACAAAGGAATAGTAAACACGTATCATACATGATCTATCGGCTCCCCAGTTGGTGTTAGTAAGGACTCGCATCATATCTAGAATTTTGGAACATTTTGTTTTCAATTCTTTTAAATGTTTGACCCAAGTAAGACGGCTATCAAAAATTAAACCTAAAAACTTAACGTAATTAGAGATAGTAATAGTCTCACCGTTCAAAAAAATTTGCGGAATAGAAGGGTTTCGTAGCCGAGAAAAAACTACACATTTTGTTTTTTCGGATGAAAATGTGAAACCAGTACTCCTGGACCAAGCTTCAAGGTGATATATAGTGTTCTGCAGTAGTCTCTCTGCTGTAGGTGCCGAACGGCTTACAATGTAGATAGGAAAGTCGTCAGCGAATAGAGAGCATGAGACAGGAGCCTGAACACATTTGGTAATATCATTTATGACTACAGAAAATATGGTGGTACTTAATACACTACCTTGGGGCACTCCATTCTCCAAGATGACACTATCTGAGAGCGAATCATCCACACGAACACGAGCCGTTCGGTGATTTAAGAATCCCCGGGTAAAAGCAAGCATATTGCCCTTGATTCCCCATTTTTGGAGAGTGTTAAGAATACCACGTCGCCAGGCTGTGTCATACGCCTTTTTTATGTCAAAGAAGATAGCGACGAGGTGGTGCCGATTGAGGAAAGCGTTTTGTATGGCTGTTTCTAGTGATGCAATTTGAAGGGAATAGTGACCTTTACTGCAATAGCAGGAATGACAGTGGTTAGTTGAATTCTTGTAGCTGACACCCCATTCTTCATGAAAATCGCTACTCCACCACTCTCCCTACTGTCTACTAGGCAGTCGTATCTCTCGCAGAAGTATCCTCTAAGTGTAATTCGGTCATGTTGTAGAAGCTGAGTTTCCTGGAAACACATGATTAGTGGATCATGTGTGTGCGCCAGTACTCTAATATCTTCAATGCGGGACCGAATACCTCTAACATTCCACTGAATAATGTTCATAAGTGTAAAAAACAAATAAAAAAATAAATTTCGGAAACTATATAAAAATTAGTTGTACGTGATTCGGTTTTTATTTTTTGAATTTTTTATTTTAAAGAACTCCGATGCCCTAGGGTCGGGTGGTTCTTCAACCATATCCTCCAGTATATGAGGAGATGGTGGAGGAGATTTATTTGAATGGGATGCTGTAGTTGACATCCCAGAAGAGATAGTTACGTGGGTTCCCTTTATGGGGAGCTTATTAGGTGGCTTACTGCCAGCTGTGATAGTCGCTATTCGTGGCGGTACGATTTTGGGAATAGGAACTTTCGTATGTATCATACTGTTTGATTCACTAGCTGCGACGGAGGACTTTTTATTCATTTTTGTCAGCTCTGAGATAGTGGCTGTAAGTGAAGCTACTTGATCAGATAGCATCTGAACAAGTTTTTTAAGCTCATTGCAGGATCCGCACTGCTGATTATTAGCATTTGTTGGAATTTGTTTAGTTGTAGCGGTGGCAAAAGATACGTCTGGTTTAACCAGGTTCCGTGAGTTGTTTATCTTTTTATATTCTCTACGTGCAGCCGGAAAAGATAGTTTTTGCTCCGTACAGATTTTGAGAATTGCCTTTTCTTCTTTAAAAGTTGGGGAATCTCGGGAGCGGGCTGTATGTGGACCACTGCAGTTTGCACATTTTTCACTTTCTTCGCAGTTAGTGTCGTTGTGACCTTCTTTACCACATCGAGCACAGATCTCAGTTTTCGTGCAAGATGTTGTAGTATGACCAAAACCTTGGCATCTGAAACATCGCCGTGGGTTGGGTATGAATGGTCGTACCCGAACCGAGAGGTAACCCACTTTAATCTTTTCTGGTGGAACAGGGAGACTGAATGTTAATATAAGAGACGGTGTCGGTTCTTCTGTTCCATTCTGCCGTTTCATTATACGTTTCACTTCAACAACATCTTGGTGGCAAAGCTCGTCAACTATTTCAGAGATATCTATATCTAGAAGGTCTCTACAAAAAATTACACCCCGGCTCGTATTTAGCGTTTTGTGGCATTCTGCGCTTATATTTATGCCACCCATATTACGGAGACGTAAGATAGATCGACTCTGTTCATCGTTGAATGTTTCAACCAGAATCGATCCGTCACGTAATTTCCTGATATTCTTAGGGGAGCCACTTGCACCTGTTAGGGTTTTATTTATAAGGAAGGGTGAAACCTTTTGGAGGGAGCTACCTTCCTGACTATTTCGGAGAACAATGAATCGAATATTTTTAGTGTTCATGTTTAAAGATTTGTAGTTCTCTTCCATAGGACTTTTATCCTCGTCAGATACAGCTGACCGAGGTCTCTTCGCAAGACATAATTTGGTGGTTTTTTCAGATGGACCACCAACCATCATTGTGTTTATTGTTGGAACTGAAATTTTGGTCCCACGAGTACCGGCGAAAAATGGACCACTCCAGCAGAGCGCACGCGTACTGGAGCTAGAGCTAAGTACAACTGGGTTCGCCCTGGTGCCCAGAGGACATCGTTCAAGACTCACTACGTAGAGCCATTCACCCATCGGCACGATTTGTTCCCACCTTGGGTTACGGTTGCGTTTCGTAAGATGTCGCAACACCACCGAGTGTTAATGTAAGAAATATCAGTGTAGGTTGTTGTTGTGTAATTGTGTAAGTGTGTATGTTGTAATTTATGTAGTGTTCTTGGTGTAGTATATGTGTATAATGTAAAGTGTTCTGCAGCTCACTGTATAGTGGGAAGAATAGCTGCAGAGGCTAGGCCCGTGGGGACGCCAACCCCCAAAGTCTTAAAGAATAAGACTCCCTGTCGGGGGTATGCAGGTAACTGCCGAAATCGCCGTGTCCCGTGAGCAGCTGGGTGAGGAAGTAATCCACTTCTCCATGTCGTCTCCCCACCCAAGCCCTCACGTCCGGGATCAGACGTCTGGTCCATTGGCCCACCTGACTCACCGCCCATCTCGCCTGCCACCGGTCCAGGATCTGCGCCCTCGCCTCTTCTTTCGAGATCCCGCCGAACCTCATGCACCGTTCTTCTACCATGAGGTCGATGGGCGGGAGACAGATCGCGTCGTAGGAGACCGTCCTGTACGCGCAGGACGTACGCAGGAGCAGTCTCCTATGGACCGATTCAAGCTTTTTTCGGTATTTCTGGACCGACACAACCCTGCTCCACGCAGGGGCCGCGTAGAGCAGCACGGAAGTCACCGTCGTCGCGATGACCTTCCTCTTCTTCTCCGTTGGCCCTGCCGTATTGGCCATCAGACGAGAGATCGCCGCCAGTAGCCGCTCGCCCTTCGATATGGTTTCAACGACATGGGGCCCGAATGAACGATTCCCGTCCACCCAGACCCCAAGGTATTTGGCCTTTGGCACTCTCCGAATATCTCTGCCATCGATAGCCAGCCGTATGTCTCCCAGAGGCCGCCTTCCAGCAAAAATGACGGCCTCCGACTTTTCTGGGGCTATCGACAGCCCGTGGTTCACCATCCAGCGATGGACTTCTTGCAGCGCCTTGTTGCCTCTTCGTTCAACCTCTCGCTCCGTCGAACCTTCTACTAGCAGGGCCAGGTCATCTGCAAAGCCGATGACTTCCACCCCCTCAGGATACTGCTGCCGCAGCACTCCATCGTAAGTGATGTTCCATAGCAGGGGTCGCAAGACTGATCCCTGAGGCACCCCTGCTTGCATATGAAACATCCGCTGTCCGGCGTCAGTATCCGCGTGCACTCTCCGGTCGTGAAGATACTCCCTCAAGATGTGCTGTAGCTGACCGGAGATACCCCTCTCCTCCAACGCCTGCCCAATGCTCTCCCAGGGCAGACTGTTGAATGCGTTTCTCACGTCGAGTAACACTAGGGCACTAGGGTATCCTTCGTGTCCTCCAAGTCCCGCCGGCAGCGTTGTCGACAAACCTCATAACCTTGCGTACTGCGTGGACTGTAGACCTACCACGTCGGAATCCGTATTGGCGGGGGGATAGTCCACCACCCGCCTCCACTTCCGCCGTCAGCCGTCCGTCGACAATCCGCTCGTAGACCTTGCCCAGCAAGCACACCGGCCTGAATGCTCCCGGATCGCCCAGAGCACGACCCGGCTTTGGCAACAGGACCAACCGCGCGGTCCTCCAGCAAGCCGGAAAGGCGCCCCGCACGAAGGCACTGTTCATACACTCCAGCACCAACAGCGGGAACGCCTCCACGACCATCCGAGCCACCGCCCCCGGCACCCCGTCCGGGCCCGGGCTCTTCTTGGTGTTAATCCTCGCGGCGGCTCCCTGGAGTTCTGGAAGGGAGATGCTTCTGACGTCGTCCATCGGCGCCACTCTCCACTCCACCTCCGGTAGACTGGGGAAGAGCGAGTCGACTATTCCGCCGATCATGTCCCCGGCGATGACCGGCAGCCTCCTTCCCAACCTCTTGGTGACAAGCTTGTAGGCCTGCCCCCAAGGGTCCTCCTGCAGCTCGTCGAGAAGCCTCCTCCACGACTCGTTCTTCTCCTTCCGGATCTCCCTTTTCATGCGATTCCTTACCGCCTTTAGGTCACGCGCCAGCTCCTCGACGTCGTCCCTCTCTCTAGCTCTACTCCTGTTGAGACGACGCCGAAGACGTTGAACGTTGGCCCTCATTTCTCCAATCGCCGCAGTCCACCAGTACACTTTTCGTCGCGGGCTCCGGCCGACTACGAGCTCGTCCTCACAGGCTTGTTGTACCGCCCCCATCAGCTCCTCTGGAGTACTAGGGTATTCTTCGGCAAAGCGGCCGGCCAGCCGTCGCCGGAGCCCCGCCAGATGTCGATCGCCGACAACAAATGCCGCTTGCCTCTCCACTGGTCGCGGGCCACCCAGTTCAATCCATATACCTCTGTGGTCACTGCCCAGTTCCTCCTGCATGACTCTACAGTCGATCACGCGTCGAACCGCCGTGTCCGAGATGTAAACGTGGTCAAAGACCGACCCTCTGACGCCCCTCCAGAAAGTTGGGGTGTCGTCATTCAGGCTGACCAGCCCGAGCGAGGCGGTTAGGCCCGCTAACTCCTCTCCTCGCTCGTCCGTCACGCCTCCTCGAACTTCAGCAGTCTTCGCATTGAAGTCCCCCACTACCAGGGTGGGAACCCCAACCCTTCTTATATCATCTCCGAGTTCGCTAAGGAATTCCACGTAGCCGTCCCACGTGGAGTTCGGGGAGATGTAGCAGCAGTAGACGTACATCTCCCCCACCTTAGCCCTAACGAACCCGTCTCCTCGGTGTTGTCTGGAGACTGCAAACCTTCCCGTGAGGTCCTTCAATGCGACATCCTGTCTTCCGTCTATCAACCATCCGTTGTCCTTGACCACCCGACCATTCGGCTCCGCCACCAGGGCGAAGTCCGCTCCGTTCCTCGAGGCAGCTTCCCACAGTAGGTCATGAACCAAACCGCTCCTGTTGACGTTGAGGTAGAGCAGCCTCATGTCGCGTTGGACGCACCTCTGCATCTGCGGTCTCCAAAGCCATGTCCTCTCTGGCCGCATCTAGTGCAGTTTGGCTGCTCTCTGCAGTCCCTCCTCAAGTGGCCCGCACCTCCGCAGTTGAAGCAGGACTTGGATCTGTCCGGCCCCTTACACGCAGACGCCCTGTGCCCCTGTTCCCCACACCGAAAGCAGCGTGGTTCGTCTTCCCACAGGAGCACCCGGCACGACTGCCACCCGACGCGTATCCTGCCTGTGGCTACGAGTGCCTCAGCTGCTCTCCTAGCAAGGACCACTGTGGCATTCTGGGCCTGCCCATACGCCGGTCTCAGTGATGATACTCTCGTTGCCCAATGGTCCTCCATGGGCAACGCGGCCTTGACTGCCTGG
Source organism: Lycorma delicatula (assembly GCF_047948215.1). Classification (NCBI taxonomy): domain Eukaryota; kingdom Metazoa; phylum Arthropoda; class Insecta; order Hemiptera; family Fulgoridae; genus Lycorma; species Lycorma delicatula. The sequence continues at coordinate 346,059,638 of NC_134455.1, read as the reverse complement.
AGTAATTCCTCCTTCGTCACTTCGCAGTCAAGCCCCTTCACATTGACCGCCGTGGGCCTCTCTCCTCTTCCTCCTGGGGTGATCCTCACCCCCTGAAGACGCCCTTGTATGCTCTCGGAGAGGGCCTTAGCCTCTCCCGCCTTGTCGGAGATCCTAATCTCTAGGCCCTCTCCTCTACCTCTTCGGGCGGAGACTACCGCCCCCGCCAGCTCTTCACTGGTCCCCGCCTTTACTTCTCGAAGCAGCTGAGCGAAGGTCAGTCCTTCCTTCTGGACCACCAATGTCTTCGTCGGCGTCGACGCCTTCGATATCACCTTCCTGCGGCCCGCTTCCTCTCTGGTCACGTAGACGGTCCTCGTCACCCCATCTCTTCTGGCCAAGTACTCCTGGCGCCTCCGCACACAGTTCGCCGCCTTCCCAGTCACGCTGCACACTGGGACTGTTACCCCAGCGACGCCTTCTATTCTTGCTAAACCCTCCACAATGTGGCGGGCGAGTTCCACTTCCGGAGCCTCTGTGTCCACCACCAGGACGAAGGTCTCGTTCGTGCTCTCTGCCGGTTCCCCCAGCAAGACCTCCGCCCCCACGGAGTCTCGGAGGACGCTCCCCGGAGCCGCCTTCCCGTCATTAAGCATTTTACAAATGCGTGGAGCCCTGTCACATACCCTGCGTGCAAAGGCGCCCTTCTTGTCCCCTTTCAGATCAAGTATAATGGCCACTCGTTGTCCGGCTTCCTCCTCTGGCAGTCCCTCTTCCACCTTTGTGAGCCGGAAAAAGTCCCCCGACCACCTACGAGCGATAAGGACCGGGAGCTATTCCGGTTCTACACCTGCCTCCAGCTGGGCGCGGATCTTTTCTTCAGCACCCTCTGCGACCTCCATCACCGCCATCTCCGGGTCTGCCCCCGACGGGGAGTCTTATTCTTTAAGACTTTGGGGGTTGGCATCCCCACGGGCCTAGCCTCCGCAGCTCTTCTTCCCACTATACAATGAGCTGCGGAACACTTTACATTTTACACATATACTACACCAAGAACACTACATAAATTACAACATACACACATACACAATTACACAACAACAACCTACACTGATATTTCTTACATTTACACTCGGTGGTGTTGCGACATCTTACGAAACGCAACCGTAACCCAAGGTGGGAACAAATCGTGCCGATGGGTGAATGGCTCTACGTAGTGAGTCCCGAACGATGTCCTCTGGGCACCAGGGCGAACCCAGTTGTATTTAGCTCTAACTCCAGTACGCGTGCGCTCTGCTGGAGTGGTCCATTTTTCGCCGGTACTCGTGGGACCAAAATTTCAGTTTCAACAATTAACACAATGATGGTTGGTGGCCCATCTGAAAAAACCACCAATTCAAGTCTTGCGAAGAGACCTCGATCAGCTTCGTCTGACGAGGATAAAAGTCCTACAAAAGAGAAAGAATCAAAATATAAAAATATTAGATTCGTTGTTCTCAAAAATAGTCAGGAAGGTGGCTCCCTTCAAAAGGTCTCACCGTTTTTAATAAACAAAACCATAACAGGTGCAAGTGGCTCCCCGAAGAATATCAGGAAATTACGCGACGGATCGATTCTGGTTGAAACATTCAACGATGAGCAGAGTCGATCTATCTTACGTCTCCGTAATATGGGTGGCATAAATATAAGCGCAGAATGCCACAAAACGCTAAATACGAGCCGGGGTGTAATTTTTTGTAGAGACCTTCTGGATATAGATATCTCTGAAATAGTTAACGAGCTGTGCCACCAAGATGTTGTTGAGGTGAAACGTATAATGAAACGGCAGAACGGAACAGAAGAACCGACACCATCTCTTATATTAACATTCAGTCTCCCTGTTCCACCAGAAAAGATCAAAGTGGGTTACCTCTCGGTTCGGGTACGACCATTCATACCCAACCCACGGCGATGTTTCAGATGCCAAGGTTTTGGTCATACTACAACATCTTGTACAAAAACAGAGATCTGTGCTCGATGTGGTAAAGAAGGTCACAACGACACTAACTGCGAAGAAAGTGAAAAATGTGCAAACTGCAGTGGTCCACATACAGCCCGCTCCCGAGATTGCCCAACTTTTAAAGAAGAAAAGGCAATTCTCAAAATCTGTACGGAGCAAAAACTATCTTTTCCGGCTGCACGTAGAGAATATAAAAAGATAAACAACTCACGGAACCTGGTTAAACCAGACGTATCTTTTGCCACCGCTACAACTAAACAAATTCCTACAAATGCTAATAATCAGCAGTGCGGATCCTGCAATGAGCTTAAAAAACTTGTTCAGATGCTATCTGAACAAGTAGCTTCACTTACAGCCACTATCTCAGAGCTGACAAAAATGAATAAAAAGTCCTCCATCGCAGCTAGTGAATCAAACAGTATGATACATACGAAAGTTCCTATTCCCAAAATCGTACCGCCACGAATAGCGACTATCACAGCTGGCAGTAAGCCACCTAATAAGCTCCCCATAAAGGGAACCCATGTAACTATCTCTTCTGGGATGTCAACTTCAGCATCCCATTCAAATAAATCTCCTCCACCATCTCCTCATATACTGGAGGATATGGTTGAAGAACCACCCGACCCTAGGGCATCGGAGTTCTTTAAAATAAAAAATTCAAAAAAGAAAAACCGAATCACGTACAACTAATTTTTATTTAGTTTCCGAAATTCATTTTTTTATTTGCTTTTTACACTTATGAACATTATTCAGTGGAATGTTAGAGGTATTCGGTCCCGCATTGAAGATATTAGAGTACTGGCGCACACACATGATCCACTAATCATGTGTTTCCAGGAAACTCACCTCCTACAACATGACCGAATTACATTTAGAGGATACTTCTGCGAGAGATACGACTGCCTAGTAGACAGTAGGGAGAGTGGTGGAGTAGCGATTTTCATGAAGAATGGGGTGTCAGCTACAAGAATTCAACTAACCACTGTCATTCCTGCTATTGCAGTAAAGGTCACTATTCCCTTCAAATTGCATATCTGCAATCTGTATCTCTCACCGAACACTGTGTTCAGTGCTTTAGACGTCTCAAATCTCCTTACACAAATACCATCTCCATCGTTAATAGTAGGAGACTTCAATGCCCATCATATTTCCTGGGGCTCAACCTTCTGCTCCACTCGAGGAAATATGATAAACAGATTGAGACAAGATTTTGACCTTTGCCTGCTGAATAATGGATCACACACATTTATGTCCTTATCAACTGGTGCTGTATCTAACCTTGATCTTTCCATATGCTCACCGAATGTACTCCCTCATTTTAATTGGTCGATTTGTGATGACTATCACGGCAGTGATCATAGACCAATTATTATTAGTTTCGGTGTAGACTGCGAGATTAAAAGAATGCCACGGAGATGGATTGTTGAAAAGGCAGATTGGAACGGATACTGTAAAGCATTCCAATCTCAGTATGACGATGGAGCGAACATCCTCGACCAATATTCTTCTTTTACGTCCATGATACTTAAGAATGCCAACAGGTATATCCCACAAACATCGGGTAATCCTAGACGTCCTTTCGTTCCATGGTGGAACGATGAATGCAAAATTGCTATTAGGAATCGACGGCAGGCACTACGTAAATTTAATCGTAGGCCCACAACAGAACATCTAAATTTATACCGCAGGGCTAGAGCGGTGTGCCGTCGAGTATTCTTGGACGCTAAGAGGAATTCATGGACGAAATACGTGAGCACTATCTCGCGCACTACTTCCACGTCTACTGTATGGAAGAAAATTCGTGCAATCTTCGGATCACCGAAACAATCTATTCTTGGTCTTATTGATGAAGGAGAACTCCTTTCATCATCCTCGGAAGTGGCAAATAGTCTAGCAAAATCTTTCCGCTCGGTGTCTCTCACCTCATCATATAATTACGATTTTCAACGGTACAAGATACAAATGGAGGTGTTGTCGTTAAACATTGGTGATTCGGTTGGTGAATTAAACACTCCATTCGTATTTAAAGAATTGTTACATGCACTTAAAAATTCACGGGACACTTCCCCTGGACCGGACAACATTCGCCTTTCCATGCTTTCACACCTTCCTAATTTGGCACTACAACAACTTTTGAATATTTTCAACGGTTTATTCTCCGAACAAGTCTTCCCACCCGGCTGGTCAGAAGCATTTATTATACCAGTACTAAAACCTGGTAAAGACCAGAAGAACCCCTCAAGCTATCGCCCTATTTCATTAACAAGCGTTTTGTGTAAAATAATGGAGAGAATGGTAAACCGCAGACTTACATGGTACTTGGAGAAACATGGCTTTCTATCTCCAGAACAGTGTGGTTTTCGACAAGGACGATCTTCCATTGACCATTTAGTGTCACTAGAAACAGCCATACAAAACGCTTTCCTCAATCGGCAACACCTCGTCGCTATCTTCTTTGATATAAAAAAGGCGTATGATACAGCCTGGCGACGTGGTATTCTTAACACTCTCCAAAAATGGGGAATCAAGGGCAATATGCTTGCTTTTATCCGGGGATTCATAAATCACCGAACGGCTCGTGTTCGTGTAGATGATTCGCTCTCAGATAGTGTCATCTTAGAGAATGGAGTGCCCCAAGGTAGTGTATTAAGTGCCACCTTATTTTCTGTAGCCATAAATGATATTACCAAATGTGTTCAGGCTCCTGTCTCATGCTCTCTATTCGCTGACGACTTTGCTATCTACATTGCAAGCCGTTCGGCACCCACAGCAGAGAGACTACTGCAGAACACTATATATCACCTTGAAGCTTGGTCCAGGATTACTGGTTTCACATTTTCATCCGAAAAAACAAAATGTGTAGTTTTTTCTCGGCTACGAAACCCTTCTATTCCGCAAATTTTTCTGAACGGTGAGACTATTACTATCTCTAATTACGTTAAGTTTTTAGGTTTAATTTTTGATAGTCGTCTTACTTGGGTCAAACATTTAAAAGAATTGAAAACAAAATGTTCCAAAATTTTAGACATGATGCGAGTCCTTACTAACACCAAGTGGGGAGCCGATAGATCATGTATGATACATTTTTACTATTCCTTTGTTCGCTCCCGTTTAGATTACGGTTGTGTGGCCTACTCATCAGCTCGTCAAACCGTGCTTAAAATGCTGGATAGTGTACATCATGCTTTCCTTCGGCTTGCTACAGGCGCGTTTAGATCAAGTCCTGTCGCAAGCTTACTTGTAGACTGTGGTGAACCATCACTTTGGGATAGACGAGACCAGCTCTTATTATCTTATTTTGCTCGTCTCAGAGGACAGCCAAATCACCCGGTTCTTGAGTCAGTCCTTAAAAATCCTAATCTAGGAAAGTATGAGGATCATCCACGACGTACTGCACCTGTAGGTATCCGTACCTGGCGTCTGCTGCAGCATATAAATGTTGACACACCGTCATTCTTTCCTATGTACCCTTGCTCATATCCTCCATGGGGAATAAACCTCATAAATTTTAATTTTGACCTGACTACATGTAATAAACAATCAACACCATCTATCGTCTTTCAGCAGATGTTTCAATGTGTTCTCTCCAAGGCGAAACCAGACGCGGTTGTATACACTGATGGATCGAAACAAAACGATACGGTTGGGTGTGCTTTTGTTGTCAATGAGAGAACTTATATGTTTGGTCTCCCCAGTATTACGAGTGTGTTTACCGCTGAACTATATGCTATAAATAAGGCTCTAAACATCATTAACCCTAAATATAGAAAGATTCTTATTTGCAGTGACTCGTGTAGTGCTCTCCAAGCCTTAAAGAACTTTTATTCCAAACATCCTATCGTCATTGAAATTTACAACGCAATCGCTGAGTTGAATAATCGCAACACAGAATTAAGTTTTTGCTGGGTCCCTAGCCACGTAGGGATTCCAGGTAATGAACATGCAGATTCCGCTGCCAAAGAAGCATGTAACCAGCCTCCTTTCACCACCCGAGTTGCTACTTCTGATTTCATTAACTATGTAAAACAATTATTAAGAACAAGGTGGCAAGGTGATTGGACAGCTACCGTTGATAATAAACTCCGTCAGATTAAAGATTCTGTGTTACCATGGAACTCCTCATACAGAAAACCCCGGCGTGAGGAAGTAGATCTCTGTCGATTGCGGATAGGACACACGAGAGTCACACACGAGTACCTGTTTACAAGACCGTTTTTTGCCCTTAAAAAAAAAAAAAAAAAAAAAAAAAAAAAATCTCCGGGTCTGTCTGCACCGCCATCTCTCTCGTGTCCGGAACCCGCAGCCCGTCGACTCTGTCTATAACGTCGTCCACTTGCTTATCAAGGATCCACACCGCCTCCTTGATTTCCCGCTTAGTGTTGACGTTCTCCTTGATAAGCGACAACAGTTTATTGACCTCGTTACGGAGGTCAAGTAGGTCAGGGTGTGACGCCCGTGCTCCTTCCTCCGCGGAGTCGTCACTACCCGCACTTTTTACCCTTTTCCTTGGCATACTTGCCAAAAGAAAGTCTCAAGATTGAGGAAATCGAAGAAAAAAAACGTAGGGGAAAAAAACAAAAATGCTTATAGCGGGCTAACGGAAAGAAATAGAAAAAAAGTGTAGAGGGAAAAAATGTTCCAGGGGAGAAGGAGAAACTATTTGGGGGAGAGGGTTCAAAAAAAAATTTTTGGTCCGGGGGGGTGACAAAAATGCTCCCCGCGAAACTTGAGGGGGTGGTTTGGGGGTGTAGGGGGGTTGGTTGGCGGGGGGTCGGATAGAACCAAAAGGGTTTGGGGCTAGGTGGCCCCTAAGCCGAGATATAGGGAAACAAAGATTTCCCTATATACCCTGATCTCAAACACTTAGAAAATTTTCGAAAATTTTTCTAAGTGAATGATATGTAACTCTTTTCACCAGTTCTTTTTCAAAATTACCGGGTTAAATATGAACAATCTAAAAACGCCCGCCCTTGCAGGCTACCACCAAAAAATCAAAAAAAGTTCACCAAAGAGGATACAACTATAAACTATACATAAAACACTTAGAAAATATAATATAATTTGGAATTACCTAACTAATTCCAAATTACGCCGCTGGAAGCTCCGCCGCCACTATCTCCCGGCCTCTGGACGGAGTCCAGCCGAGCCGAACTAATCGATAGTCTTGGAAATATTACGTTTTGACGGAGTGTACTTGGTATCACTCCGCCACTTCCGATACTATTTCCAAGACGCCACGTGTTTTTAGAAATCACTAAAAATCCTTATAACTAAACAAATACTGGTCCGATCGCCACCAAATTTGAAACTAACCTAAATCCTAATCTATATTTTCGTTCTGTAACGTTAGAATCCCGTAAAACTACTCCTAAAAATTATAAATAAATACGTAAATTGTCACCACGTGCTTAACCTAGTTAAACACAAAAACACAAATATCTTACAAACTAACGGACCGATTTTGTTGAAATTTAAAAAAATTTTTCATCATAAGTTTTAAATATACGCTATAATAATTTAAATACATACAGTTTAAACAAAATAATACACGTTATATTTCTAAATTCAACGGAAAAAATATAAAATATATTTTTAAAAAACTAACATTTTGTACAAAAAATAATATTGTTACAATGTACATTGGAAACACATTTTCTTTTGATGTTCCCCACAAATCGGCTTCGAGCAGCCGGGTCTTGCACAATATGTTGTAGTCATTCTTTTCTTTGTGTAGCTGCAATATGAACAGTATGTTCTGCTACCTTTCTGACTTGGGTTAGGAGCAGTTTCTACTGGCTGGTTGAGAAGTTTGCCGATTGACAACCTCAAATCGCTATTGATATTCGGGAGTGCATAACGAATTTTTAGCCATGGCGCTATCAGCTCGTCACTTAATTTCAACATATATCGCAATCTATTGAGTGGTCTTAATTTAATTTTGTAATTATTATGCGTATAAATAACAAATGAATTTAGTGTGGAAATATTAAGCATGTTATAAAAAAAACACAAAGGCCATCTTTTAGTTTTGCGGTTGCAACACATGTTTTGGGTCATCTGATCAAAGGTATCAACGCCCCCTTTAGTGCTGTTGTAATTCATCACGATTTCTGGTTTATTGGAATCTTTGTTGATTGTACCATCTTTGTGTGCAGTTGAGATCATGGTCACTAATTTATTAGGTTTTGGTTTATACGATAATAGAGTCATGTCGTCATCAAATAGGAACAAGCAGGAACCTGATTTTCTGCCTTGATATTTTTCGTCAACAAATTCTCGTGGCAGTTCTCTTTTATTTTTTTTAATTGTCGCAATGACAGTTAGTTTCATCTCAAGCATCTTTTTAGCCAATGGTATACTTGCGAACCAATTGTCAAACGTTATATTTCTGTTACTTCCTTTTATTGACGTTAAAAGTTCTTCTACGAAAAATTCGGCTGCAGGCTTTCCATTTGGAACGGTGCCTTTCCCAAGATAAGGGATGGCGTCTATCATGTACTTCGTGGAATTATCACACATCATAACTAACTTGATCCATATTTATTCGGTTTAGATGGAATGTACATACGAAATGGACAACGGCCTCTGAATCCAATCAGTTGTTCATCTATGGTGACGTATGAACCAGGATTGTACGATTTCTTACAGTTTGTTGGGTAAAGTTAAAAAATAAAAAAAACACACAGCTAGTATTTGCCAAAAGAAATTGGACTTTAATGAGAACAACTTGATATAAGTTAATTATTATAACCTTAAAAACTACGTAATACATCAGCTGAAATCAGCGTCTGAACAATGATAGTTAACTGAAAAAATACATGAGTACGCTTCTAAATACAGATTGTTACAATATACGTTTTTGACAAAGCCTGAAGGATAACATGAAACACCTTAGTTTTAATTATAACTTTAAAAAAATATGACATCAATAAACATAGTATATCTGAAAACTATTGCATTACTGACAAATGCTGTAATATTGAAAAATTAGCAATGAACAAATGTCATAACCTTAGAAAAATAAATTAAAGTAAATCTTGATTGGCATTGGCCTTTGCTGATTTATGAACCACAAACTTAACGTTAAATAATGTAAAAATGTAATTTTGGTTTGACGTAGAAAAATACACAATAATATTACAGTACAAAAGAGTTAATTACAATATAATCACACTGAACTTAATTGAGCACATGAAATGGGTTGCAGCTGAAATGACAGCCTTCTGTAAGTGACCTGTCGTGACTGTACTAAAGTGAAATTGAAACTTGAACGGCATAGGTAGGATGAACTGAATGTTCCACAAATTTGAATGATAACATAAAGGTTTAACGTAATGAGTAAAGAAAAACTGAACTTGCCTGTAGCACACAAATATTTGCCAGAGATGACCTCGTAACAGCAAGTACGGAAGAATACCTATGTAGTCCTGTGCGTAGTCCGCACGGTGAATCAGGAATACAGCGGCGTGATGTGGTTTAGTGGTAGAATGCGGCGCGGAATCTCAAATGTGTTGTGATGAGTTTGAAATTCTGCTTGAGCGTGAATGTTAACACAGAGTTTGCAGGAGAGTATTGCCATAGGCGACTGCACTGGTTAGATGTTGGAGGTACTCTGTCGAAAAGATGGCGAAAAAAGGCGGGGGTAACCAGATCCAGGTACTGGACAGGAGAGTGTGTGTGTGTATATTAGTAAGAGGACGAAAAAATAACGGGTGTATGAAGAGGGTAGTCAGAAATAACTCGATAGAATAATAGGCGCGGTCGCTAAGGATGACGGTGGGAGGTTCGAACACAATAACAATAATAGAGACAGGTGGACTTTACAGACCCAGCAATACGAAACCAAGTGGAATTCAAACATTCCTTGTAACAAAACAACGGGACCTACCCTAGCTGGGAATTCGTAGAAATAACGGAAAAACTTTATGCCAGAATGGCGTAAACATACTGGGGGGCGAGCGAGCAGAATCATGAAGAGAAGACCAGAGGATGAATCTTGTTTACAGGACGAGTGATGAAACCGGAAGAAAGTTTGATACGGACGACACGGCAGATACCATCCTTACCAGGAAATGTTTCCGAGATGACACCAATGGGTTTTTCGGGAAGTCCAAGGATTGGAGACCCGATAAGGAAGTGTCCAGGGAAAAGCGTGCAGGATTCTTCAGCAGGGTCCGATGAAAGAGAAGTTAGAGGTCGGCTATTCATAATTGCCTCAATACGGGCGAAAATTGTGCAAAATTCTTCAAAGGTGAAGGGGGCGTCACCGAAGGTTCGATGTAGTAACGTTTTGGCTGACTTGACAGCGGCTTCCCACAGACCACCGAAGTTGGGAGCATAAGGTGGATTAAAATGCCAAGTGACGCCTTGGGACGACAGATTGGTTGAGATTTGATCTTGGGAATTGGCAAGGAGATTCGAAACTTCCCTTAAATGCCTCGAAGCGCCGACGAAATTTGTACCATTGTCCGAGTACACTGTATGAGGTCGGCCTAAAGCGTTGGAAGGATGCGAGGAAGGCTTGAGTGGATAGATCAGAAACAAATTCCAAATGCACAGCTTTGGTGGACAAACATATAAAGATACACAAATATCCCTTTTGGATTTTGCCGTTTCGTAAATTAGAAGATTTATAAAGGAAGGGTCCGGCAAAGTCAGTGCCTACAGCAGAGAAGGCCCGTTGAGGAATGACACGATCAGCAGGAAGATCAGCCATGATTGGTTGGGTTGAGAAGGGTCTGAAGCGTTGACAAGTCAAACAGTTTTTAATGGCTTGACGAATTACAGTGTGTGCAGATATGACCCAAAAACGTTGCGCGACGAGTGCTTGGGTGTGTCGAGGACCACAGTGCATGCCATCGAGATGATGTTTTCTGATGAGAAGTTTGGATAAATTGGAAGTTTTGGGCAGTAACAGCTGATGTTTTGAATCATAGGCCAGTGACGATTGTTGACGTCCACCAACGCGAATTAAGTGATTGTTGTCATATCTAGAAATCAAAATGTCATAAGCGACTTGATAATTTTCCGCAGAAATTGGCAGAGATTCAATTAATAGGAGCGCATTACCAGATAAATGTGTCCTTAGAATTTGTAGTTTTTGTTCAGAAGATAACTGTGAATTTTCATGGACGGAACCTTTGAACAGATTGTGAAAATTTATCCAGTCGTGGAAATTTCCAGAAAAAATGGGAATTTTGAATTTCGGAGTCTCTAATAAGGAATGAAAGACTGGTTTGATATTCTGTTTTAAATCGGGAGTTTCTGATTCTACACGTTTAATGGGACAAAACAATGAATCCCATTCGGTGCTGATTAAATTTATATCACAAATTTCTGACTGGTTTTTTATTTCTGAGTTATTAATAAGAATTTCATCGAGGATGCCATAAACCTGTGATCGAGGGCTTTGATATCATCAAATTGTTTACTGGATACGGAAATTCCGTGAAAGTTGACGATTCTCCTGAGTTTGTTAACACGAAGCTGCGCTTTGGCTAACAGCGCAGCGTTAGCTGAAATGATGGTGGCCTGAGCACGAGTCATGTTGTGCATTAAGTTTACAATAAATATTTAAATAGTAAGATTAGATACAATATGAAATACCACTCTTAAAAATAACAACTTAATTATACAACAATAATATAAAATCAGAAAGAATTTTTTATCAGAGAATTAATACATACGATAATCGTTATATTAAATTATCACAAGCAATAATTAATTATATAATTACTGTAACTAGTAGTTGTCGTTTACAACTTTCATGAAATCATTACTTTCAGTAACATGCTTAAAAACAATACAATATAAGATATTCTAAATTTGAAAGAACAATTTAAAGTATTTATATAATAGAAAAAGTTTAGATCAAAAATGTTTGAAAGAGATTTTATGACAAAAAATTTACTTTAAGAAAAGTAGTATGAACTGTAAATCCGGAATGATATCCGGCACCCGGAGGACCAAAAACAACTAGCTATGTTGGGTAAAGTTAAAAAATAAAAAAAACACACAGCTAGTATTTGCCAAAAGAAATTGGACTTTAATGAGAACAACTTGATATAAGTTAATTATTATAACCTTAAAAACTACGTAATACATCAGCTGAAATCAGCGTCTGAACAATGATAGTTAACTGAAAAAATACATGAGTACGCTTCTAAATACAGATTGTTACAATATACGTTTTTGACAAAGCCTGAAGGATAACATGAAACACCTTAGTTTTAATTATAACTTTAAAAAAATATGACATCAATAAACATAGTATATCTGAAAACTATTGCATTACTGACAAATGCTGTAATATTGAAAAATTAGCAATGAACAAATGTCATAACCTTAGAAAAATAAATTAAAGTAAATCTTGATTGGCATTGGCCTTTGCTGATTTATGAACCACAAACTTAACGTTAAATAATGTAAAAATGTAATTTTGGTTTGACGTAGAAAAATACACAATAATATTACAGTACAAAAGAGTTAATTACAATATAATCACACTGAACTTAATTGAGCACATGAAATGGGTTGCAGCTGAAATGACAGCCTTCTGTAAGTGACCTGTCGTGACTGTACTAAAGTGAAATTGAAACTTGAACGGCATAGGTAGGATGAACTGAATGTTCCACAAATTTGAATGATAACATAAAGGTTTAACGTAATGAGTAAAGAAAAACTGAACTTGCCTGTAGCACACAAATATTTGCCAGAGATGACCTCGTAACAGCAAGTACGGAAGAATACCTATGTAGTCCTGGGCGTAGTCCGCACGGTGAATCAGGAATACAGCGGCGTGATGTGGTTTAGTGGTAGAATGCGGCGCGGAATCTCAAATGTGTTGTGATGAGTTTGAAATTCTGCTTGAGCGTGAATGTTAACACAGAGTTTGCAGGAGAGTATTGCCATAGGCGACTGCACTGGTTAGATGTTGGAGGTACTCTGTCGAAAAGATGGCGAAAAAAGGCGGGGGTAACCAGATCCAGGTACTGGACAGGAGAGTGTGTGTGTGTATATTAGTAAGAGGACGAAAAAATAACGGGTGTATGAAGAGGGTAGTCAGAAATAACTCGATAGAATAATAGGCGCGGTCGCTAAGGATGACGGTGGGAGGTTCGAACACAATAACAATAATAGAGACAGGTGGACTTTACAGACCCAGCAATACGAAACCAAGTGGAATTCAAACATTCCTTGTAACAAAACAACGGGACCTACCCTAGCTGGGAATTCGTAGAAATAACGGAAAAACTTTATGCCAGAATGGCGTAAACACAGTTCATTCTGAAGATATCCCAAATTTCCGATATGGGAGCAAGTTTAGTTAGTGCCTGTCGTTCTTTTCTTGTTGTTTTGTTATCAAATCGAACACAGTTTACTAAAAAATTAAAACGCGTCCTCGACATCGTACTTTTGAACCTTGAACCACTATATGATTCGTCAAATAACATCTCAGTTGTGAGATGATTATTTTTTAATGCCGCTGACAATATCAGCAATCCAAAAAGGGCATTTATTTCCAACGAGGACGTATCCATTAGGCTGGAATTTCCACTTTGCTTATATCGATCTCTTTCAATTGATATTTCTTCGTTGGTATGTCCTACTATTTTACTTAATATATCGTCAGTCATAAATAAAGAAAAACAATCTAACGGACTGAGACATTGTCGAGCAATAGGGTTTGGACCTGGGGCTGTGTATATAATATTTCTTTTACAAGTTTTCCCTTGCCAAACTGGAGGAGATGTTTTCCACCGGTAGCCATCTTTACCTACAAGCTCTTGGTTGTCTAACGTTATTATGAAATCAGATGTAATTTCTCTCACCCGAGGCTCGGTGACATTTATTTTAATTTGTTTTCTTTTTTGGGTAGACTCTTCTTCGATCTGGCAAATATTGTTGTTGAATTCTTCTTCGATTTCGGCTTCATCTGGAATGTAATCCGGGTCTTCGTCACTGTCATCAGGATCCTTTAATTCCTCCACTTCTACGTTGTCTTCCACTTCATCTTCATCAAAGTCGGACATTTCATTTATCATCCTCAATATTTCATCGGGATCTGTGTAGATTTTCGACATTTTTGGAGCTGAAAAGATAATAAAGAAAATAATTAACCTATATTATCAATAATACGTAAAATTTACGTCAAAAATAGTAGGACTTATTGTCAATTATACGTAAAAAATACGTATAATAAATGGGCATTAATACCAACTATACGTAAAAGATACGTACAATAACTGGACACTAATACCAACTATACGTAAAATTTACGTACCTAGTTTTTGAATATTCTATCTGACGAATACGGACGAGGTAGAAACAATGTGGCGACTTCAGTAGCTGATGTTGTACTGGGCAGCGGAAGCACTGCTTGGAGGGTGGGGAGTTGTGGGAATCACAGAACTCACAATGGCGCCTTTATATCTTGACACACGTAAGAATTACGTACATTGGCGATCTAGGGTTAATGGCTGCCTACCAGCTACGAGTCCAGCACTCGACTACCTAGGTATGGCTTACCTGGCCGGACGTTACCTTACGGCGGTTCGTCCAAGACTGCATGTGGTCGTTTCCTGACCACCTGTGGTTGCGGGTCCTCCCTGCAGATGTCCCGGATGTGCTGGAACTCGGAAGCAGCAGCGGAGCTGTAGAACCGCTTTGCCTGCTCCAGCCCCACCTCGCAGACTGTCTGCAATCTAGCGTCACTGCGCAGAGCTGTGTTCCTGATGAACCAAGGGGCACGAATATCGTCCTGAGGGCGATGTTCTGGACGACCTCCAGTTTCTTCAAGAGTTGTGCGCTCGCCAGTCCTCCCCAGGCCGGGAAGGCGTACACCATGATGGGAATCACGTAGATCCTGAAAAGTAAGATCTTAATTAGGTTCGGTGTTGGACTTCGTCGGTTCAGCAGCTGGTAGAGTGCTCCTCGAGCCTGCCTTGCCCTCTCGGTTACACTTAGGATGTGTTCCCGGAAGGTCAGCCGGTTATCGATGATCACCCCCAGGTATTTCGCCGACTTTTTATATTCTATAGGGTCGCCACAGATTTCCAACCGGACTGGCCGTTTCAGCTTTTTCCCGGGAGGGGTAAAGATCACGGCTACGGATTTGTCTCCGTTCACCTTGACCCGCCACCTCTCGAGCCACTTCTCCAGCCCGTCCAGCTGTTCCTGCAGTTTCCTCACCGCGAAATCGGTATTACACGACGTATAGAAGAACGCGGTGTCATCAGCGTAGAGGCTGGCCCTCACCCCCGCTATGCACGGCATATCGTTGATATATGTCGTGAAGAGCAAGGGGGAAAGTACAGCCCCCTGGGGAACTCCAGCCTCGGTTGGTCGGTCAGTGGAAATTGACTCCCCCATCGAGACGTGGAATTTTCTGCCCATCAGGTAGGACCGCAACAGCATCACCAGTTCACTCGGCAAGGGGGAACGGGCGAGCTTGTATAACAAGCCCTCGTGCCACACCCTGTCGAATGCCTTGGCCACATCCAGGAAGGCGGCCACAGTGACCATCTTTCTGTTGAGACCTGTGACGACGCTGTCCACGATCCGTACCAGTTGGTGCGTTGTCGCGTGGCCCTTCCGAAAACGAAACTGGTCTTGCCTGATCTCCCGCCCAGATATCGAGTCAGACGTTCTAAGAGTATTCTTTCGAATATCTTCGACAATAC
Source organism: Lycorma delicatula (assembly GCF_047948215.1). Taxonomy (NCBI): domain Eukaryota; kingdom Metazoa; phylum Arthropoda; class Insecta; order Hemiptera; family Fulgoridae; genus Lycorma; species Lycorma delicatula. The sequence continues at coordinate 346,043,975 of NC_134455.1, read as the reverse complement.
CGGGAGCAGGGAAATCGGCCTATAGTTTTGAGGGAAGAGTGGGTCCTTCCCTGGCTTCGGAAAGCACACGACTCTCGCAGTCTTCCAGCTGGATGGGTAATAGTCCACCCAGATAATAGAAGAAAAGATGACCGCTAGTCCTGTGATCACACATCGCGGGACGTTTCTAAGGGCACGGGCCTTTATGCCATCCGGCCCCGGAGCTTTATCCGGGCGTGTGGCAGTTATAGCCGCTGTGACCTCGTCCTCGCGTACGCGATCAACCTGAGGGGGCACCGCTATCGCATTTTCGGCGTAAGTCTCCCAGAAATCCTCGACCTCCTCTATATGGTCGTCATCGTAAACATCGGTGTTCGGGGTAAACTGGTCTTCCAGTGCATCCGCGAAAACCTCTGCCTTGTCTTGGTCAGAGTAGGCCAGACCACTAGAACCATGTAGAGGGTGTTTCGGAGTTCCAGGCCCCTTCAGCTTCTTGCAAAGGCGGAAAGCCGATCCCATATCCGCCGAAGCCGACTCGAGAAAATCCCGCCAGGATTCCTCCCTGTGCGCCTCCAGCAATTGTTTCACCCTGGTCGTCTGAGCGATAAGCAAGCGCTTATCGTCAGGGTCCAGGGTGAGTCTGTATCGTGTTCTTAGCCGTCGCTTCTCGGCTATTGCTTCAGTCACTCTAGGAGGAAGCCTGTCCCTACGGCAGTCTATCGGGCTTTTCTTCGTACAAGTACTAAGAGCAGCCCTGATAGCCGTAGTAACTGACTCGGTCTCGTTATCAATTTCCTCGGCCGTGCCCAGCAGATCTAGTGGCTCTCGGTGATAGGTCCTCTGGAGAGTTTCCTTGAATCTCATCCAGTTAACCGCCTCTTTACACCTAGGCGGCGGGTATCGGTCGGCCCTATCATCTTCCAGCTCAAGCAGAACAGGGGAGTGGTCGGAGCTGAGGTCCTCGATTGTCGCGATGGACAGTGGCTTATCCACTGCCTTCACTATGGCAATGTTGAGGACGTCAGGCCGAAAACTACCCAACTTATGCGTGAACGTGGGAGTTTCAGGGCCGAGTACCCTGACCCCCGCCCTCTATGCATACTCGCTGAGGGCGCGGCCATTTCTGTTGGCCCTGCGGCTGTTCCACGACGTGTGTTTTGCGTTCAAGTCACCCGCAATTATTGCGGGTGATTGCGCATCCAGAAGGAGGTTTTTACTATTCCTTTGTTCGCTCCCGTTTAGATTATGGTTGTGTTGCCTACTCTTCAGCTCGTCAAACCGTGCTTAAAATGCTGGATAGTGTACATCATGCTTTCCTTCGGCTTGCCACAGGCGCGTTTAGATCAAGTCCTGTCGCAAGCTTACTTGTAGACTGTGGTGAACCATCACTTTGGGATAGACGAGACCAGCTCTTATTATCTTATTTTGCTCGTCTCAGAGGACAGCCAAATCACCCGGTTCTTGAGTCAGTCTTTAAAAATCCTAATCTAGGAAAGTATGAGGATCATCCACGTCGTACTGCACCTGTAGGTGTCCGTACCTGGCGTCTGCTGCAGCATATAAATGTTGACACACCGTCATTCTTTCCTATGTACCCTTGCTCATATCCTCCATGGAGAATAAACCTCATAAATTTTAATTTTGACCTGACTACATATAATAAACAATCAACACCATCTATCGTCTTTCAGCAGATGTTTCAGTGTGTTCTCTCCAAGACGAAACCAGACGCGGTTGTATACACTGATGGATCGAAACAAAATGACACAGTTGGGTGTGCATTTGTTGTCAATGAGAGAACTTATATGTTTGGTCTCCCCGGTATTACGAGTGTGTTTACCGCTGAACTATACGCTATAAATAAGGCTCTAAACATCATTAACCCTAAATATAGAAAAATTCTTATTTGCAGTGACTCGTGTAGTGCTCTCCATGCCTTAAAAAATATTTATTCTAAACATCCTATCGTCATTGAAATTTACAACGCAATCGCTGAGTTGAATAATCGCAACACAGAATTAAGTTTTTGCTGGGTCCCTAGCCACGTAGGGATTCCAGGTAATGAACATGCAGACTCCGCTGCCAAAGAAGCATGTAACCAGCCTCCTTTCACCACCCGAGTTGCTACTTCTGATTTCATTAACTATGTAAAACAATTATTAAGAACAAGGTGGCAAGGTGATTGGACAGCTACCGTTGATAATAAACTCCGTCAGATTAAAGATTCTGTGTTACCATGGAACTCCTCATACAGAAAACCCCGGCGTGAGGAAGTAGTTCTCTGTCGATTGCGGATAGGACACACGAGAGTCACACACGAGTACCTGTTTACAAGAGGACAACCACCTCTATGCGCAAGATGCAATTGCCGCGTGACTGTGCGCCACATACTCGTGGACTGCATATGTTATGCGGCATTGCGTCGTAAATTTAAACTACCCAGAAACATTCGTGGTATCTTGTGTAATGATAAAGAGGTTTTAGACCGGATGTTTCTGTTTTTGCGTAGTATAGGGTTAATGCAAAAAATTTAATTACTCTAGTCCTATGTATTGTTTTTGTTATCCGAGTAGCGAACCTTTTACACTCCCTATCGGAATTTTGTTTTATATATATATATATTCATATTATGTTGTTTTTTTTTGTTTTTTTTTTTAGTTTTTTTTTATGTTTTTTAAATTCGTCTGTGATATTAGTTGTAAGTTTTATCTCTTTGTTTAGTTTTAAGTTTTATTTAGTTTTAACATGATAGTTTTTAACGTAGTTTGAAGATACATGTTAGTGTTTTTGTTATCCGAGAATGGGCCTTTTACACCCATTCCGAATTTTGCTTACTGTGATAGTAGTTTTAAGTTTTAATTACTTTTACTTTTATTTATTTATTGATTTCTTTCCGGGCGATGATAACGATCAATCGTTTTTCGCCCTAAAAAAAAAAAATAAAAAAAATATAAATAGACAGTACAGCCATGAGGCACTCTATTAAGGACTGAATACAGTCCTTGAAAGATTTTGCCTGGAGTCGTGGCAAAACCATCATAATATCTGGGAGGACATCCCTCACTGTCATCTATGACAGGAAGTCCATGCCCGTGGTCTCCAACGGGGTAGCCGGTTTCGGTTTGCCGCTGGAGACGCCTTTTGTAGCGGCCGCCCTTTTGGTGGGGCGTGAGGCCACAGGGGTCGCGGTGTTTTTAACAGCCTGCTTTGCCTTTCCCGTCGAGGAAGGCTTGGCCTTCTTCGCCGGGGCCGGCTTTGTCGCCGCCTTATGTTTCACCACCTTCTTGGTGGTTGCCGCCGGTTTTGGCTTGGCGGGTGTTGGGGAGGGTACCTCCCCTTTTTCCCCGACGGGGAGTCTTATTCTTTAAGACTTTGGGGGTTGGCGTCCCCACGGGCCTAGCCTCCGCAGCTTTTCTTCCCACTATACAATGAGCTGCGGAACACTTTACATTTTACACATATACTACACCAAGAACACTACATAAATTACAACATACACACATACACAATTACACAACAACAACCTACACTGATATTTCTTACATTTACACTCGGTGGTGTTGCGACATCTTACGAAACGCAACCGTAACCCAAGGTGGGAACAAATCGTGCCGATGGGTGAATGGCTCTACGTAGTGAGTCTCGAACGATGTCCTCTGGGCACCAGGGCGAACCCAGTTGTATTTAGCTCTAGCTCCAGTACGCGTGCGCTCTGCTGGAGTGGTCCATTTTTCGCCGGTACTCGTGGGACCAAAATTTCTGTTCCAATAATAAACACTATGATGGTTGGTGGTCCATCTGAAAAAACCACCAATTTAAGTCTTGCGAAGAGACGTCGATCAGCTTCGTCTGACGAGGATAAAAGTCCTACTGTACAGAATTTCTTAAAATCAAAATATAAAAATATCAGATTCATTGTACTCAGAAATAGTCAGGAAGGTGGCTCCCTTCAAAAGGTTTCACCTTTCTTAATTTACAAAACCATAACAGGTGTAAGTGGCTCCCCTAAGTATATCAGGAAATTACGTGACGGATCGATTCTGGTTGAAACATTCAACGATGAACAGAGTCGATCTATCTTACGGCTCCGTAATATGGGTGGCATAAATATAAGTGCAGAATGCCACAAAACGTTAAATACGAGCCGGGGTGTAATCTTTTGTAGAGACCTTCTAGATATAGATATCTCTGAAATAGTCGATGAGCTTTGCCACCAAGATGTTGTTGAAGTAAAACGTATAATGAAACGGCAGAACGGAACAGAAGAACCGACACCGTCTCTTATATTAACATTCAATCTCCCTGTTCCACCAGAGAAGATTAAAGTGGGTTACCTCTCGGTTCGGGTACGACCATTCATACCCAACCCACGGCGATGTTTTAGATGCCAAGGTTTTGGTCATACCACAACATCTTGTACAAAAACAGAGATCTGTGCTCGATGTGGTAAAGAAGGTCACAACGACACTAACTGCGAAGAAAGTGAAAAATGTGCAAACTGCAGTGGTCCACATACAGCCCGCTCCCGAGATTGCCCAACTTTTAAAGAAGAAAAGGCAATTCTCAAAATCTGTACGGAGCAAAAACTATCTTTTCCGGCTGCACGTAGAGAATATAAAAAGATAAACAACTCACGGAACCTGGTTAAACCAGACGTATCTTTTGCCACCGCTACAACTAAACAAATTCCTACAAATGCTAATAATCAGCAGTGCGGATCCTGCAATGAGCTTAAAAAACTTGTTCAGATGCTATCTGAACAAGTAGCTTCACTTACAGCCACTATCTCAGAGCTGACAAAAATGAATAAAAAGTCCTCCATCGCAGCTAGTGAATCAAACAGTATGATACATACGAAAGTTCCTATTCCCAAAATCGTACCGCCACGAATAGCGACTATCACAGCTGGCAGTAAGCCACCTAATAAGCTCCCCATAAAGGGAACCCATGTAACTATCTCTTCTGGGATGTCAACTTCAGCATCCCATTCAAATAAATCTCCTCCACCATCTCCTCATATACTGGAGGATATGGTTGAAGAACCACCCGACCCTAGGGCATCGGAGTTCTTTAAAATAAAAAATTCAAAAAAGAAAAACCGAATCACGTACAACTAATTTTTATTTAGTTTCCGAAATTCATTTTTTTATTTGCTTTTTACACTTATGAACATTATTCAGTGGAATGTTAGAGGTATTCGGTCCCGCATTGAAGATATTAGAGTACTGGCGCACACACATGATCCACTAATCATGTGTTTCCAGGAAACTCACCTCCTACAACATGACCGAATTACATTTAGAGGATACTTCTGCGAGAGATACGACTGCCTAGTAGACAGTAGGGAGAGTGGTGGAGTAGCGATTTTCATGAAGAATGGGGTGTCAGCTACAAGAATTCAACTAACCACTGTCATTCCTGCTATTGCAGTAAAGGTCACTATTCCCTTCAAATTGCATATCTGCAATCTGTATCTCTCACCGAACACTGTGTTCAGTGCTTTAGACGTCTCAAATCTCCTTACACAAATACCATCTCCATCGTTAATAGTAGGAGACTTCAATGCCCATCATATTTCCTGGGGCTCAACCTTCTGCTCCACTCGAGGAAATATGATAAACAGATTGAGACAAGATTTTGACCTTTGCCTGCTGAATAATGGATCACACACATTTATGTCCTTATCAACTGGTGCTGTATCTAACCTTGATCTTTCCATATGCTCACCGAATGTACTCCCTCATTTTAATTGGTCGATTTGTGATGACTATCACGGCAGTGATCATAGACCAATTATTATTAGTTTCGGTGTAGACTGCGAGATTAAAAGAATGCCACGGAGATGGATTGTTGAAAAGGCAGATTGGAACGGATACTGTAAAGCATTCCAATCTCAGTATGACGATGGAGCGAACATCCTCGACCAATATTCTTCTTTTACGTCCATGATACTTAAGAATGCCAACAGGTATATCCCACAAACATCGGGTAATCCTAGACGTCCTTTCGTTCCATGGTGGAACGATGAATGCAAAATTGCTATTAGGAATCGACGGCAGGCACTACGTAAATTTAATCGTAGGCCCACAACAGAACATCTAAATTTATACCGCAGGGCTAGAGCGGTGTGCCGTCGAGTATTCTTGGACGCTAAGAGGAATTCATGGACGAAATACGTGAGCACTATCTCGCGCACTACTTCCACGTCTACTGTATGGAAGAAAATTCGTGCAATCTTCGGATCACCGAAACAATCTATTCTTGGTCTTATTGATGAAGGAGAACTCCTTTCATCATCCTCGGAAGTGGCAAATAGTCTAGCAAAATCTTTCCGCTCGGTGTCTCTCACCTCATCATATAATTACGATTTTCAACGGTACAAGATACAAATGGAGGTGTTGTCGTTAAACATTGGTGATTCGGTTGGTGAATTAAACACTCCATTCGTATTTAAAGAATTGTTACATGCACTTAAAAATTCACGGGACACTTCCCCTGGACCGGACAACATTCGCCTTTCCATGCTTTCACACCTTCCTAATTTGGCACTACAACAACTTTTGAATATTTTCAACGGTTTATTCTCCGAACAAGTCTTCCCACCCGGCTGGTCAGAAGCATTTATTATACCAGTACTAAAACCTGGTAAAGACCAGAAGAACCCCTCAAGCTATCGCCCTATTTCATTAACAAGCGTTTTGTGTAAAATAATGGAGAGAATGGTAAACCGCAGACTTACATGGTACTTGGAGAAACATGGCTTTCTATCTCCAGAACAGTGTGGTTTTCGACAAGGACGATCTTCCATTGACCATTTAGTGTCACTAGAAACAGCCATACAAAACGCTTTCCTCAATCGGCAACACCTCGTCGCTATCTTCTTTGATATAAAAAAGGCGTATGATACAGCCTGGCGACGTGGTATTCTTAACACTCTCCAAAAATGGGGAATCAAGGGCAATATGCTTGCTTTTATCCGGGGATTCATAAATCACCGAACGGCTCGTGTTCGTGTAGATGATTCGCTCTCAGATAGTGTCATCTTAGAGAATGGAGTGCCCCAAGGTAGTGTATTAAGTGCCACCTTATTTTCTGTAGCCATAAATGATATTACCAAATGTGTTCAGGCTCCTGTCTCATGCTCTCTATTCGCTGACGACTTTGCTATCTACATTGCAAGCCGTTCGGCACCCACAGCAGAGAGACTACTGCAGAACACTATATATCACCTTGAAGCTTGGTCCAGGATTACTGGTTTCACATTTTCATCCGAAAAAACAAAATGTGTAGTTTTTTCTCGGCTACGAAACCCTTCTATTCCGCAAATTTTTCTGAACGGTGAGACTATTACTATCTCTAATTACGTTAAGTTTTTAGGTTTAATTTTTGATAGTCGTCTTACTTGGGTCAAACATTTAAAAGAATTGAAAACAAAATGTTCCAAAATTTTAGACATGATGCGAGTCCTTACTAACACCAAGTGGGGAGCCGATAGATCATGTATGATACATTTTTACTATTCCTTTGTTCGCTCCCGTTTAGATTACGGTTGTGTGGCCTACTCATCAGCTCGTCAAACCGTGCTTAAAATGCTGGATAGTGTACATCATGCTTTCCTTCGGCTTGCTACAGGCGCGTTTAGATCAAGTCCTGTCGCAAGCTTACTTGTAGACTGTGGTGAACCATCACTTTGGGATAGACGAGACCAGCTCTTATTATCTTATTTTGCTCGTCTCAGAGGACAGCCAAATCACCCGGTTCTTGAGTCAGTCCTTAAAAATCCTAATCTAGGAAAGTATGAGGATCATCCACGACGTACTGCACCTGTAGGTATCCGTACCTGGCGTCTGCTGCAGCATATAAATGTTGACACACCGTCATTCTTTCCTATGTACCCTTGCTCATATCCTCCATGGGGAATAAACCTCATAAATTTTAATTTTGACCTGACTACATGTAATAAACAATCAACACCATCTATCGTCTTTCAGCAGATGTTTCAATGTGTTCTCTCCAAGGCGAAACCAGACGCGGTTGTATACACTGATGGATCGAAACAAAACGATACGGTTGGGTGTGCTTTTGTTGTCAATGAGAGAACTTATATGTTTGGTCTCCCCAGTATTACGAGTGTGTTTACCGCTGAACTATATGCTATAAATAAGGCTCTAAACATCATTAACCCTAAATATAGAAAGATTCTTATTTGCAGTGACTCGTGTAGTGCTCTCCAAGCCTTAACCTTTTCCCATCACAATGCTCCGCGCTTCTTAGCGCTCCGCAAAAATAGTTGGTATCTGATTGCCTCTCTTCGTAGTCTTATGCTACACTCTTGTGAAAAAATTTTCAAAAAATTACAGTATATTAACGAGATTTAACAGATTCTGACAAAAAAAAAACCTTACGATTGGATATTTTTTATGCCTGTAACAACAAAAAAATTGAAACCGTACAAAAATTACGATAATTTAATTGCAGAATTTTTTTTGCGCATTTCTACCGCGTTTTTTATTAGCGAAATTTTTTTTTTTTTATTTATGTTTATGAAACATAGTTTGCTGATTAAAAAAAAAATACTTTCAAGCAAATCGGTTGAAAGTTGGGCAAAATATGATGAAAAACCCGTGTCATAAATTACAGATTAATTAGCATATCAGTTTCGAGAAATTTTTATAGTTATTTATTTTTTCTTAGCGTTACATATAATGTAAAATTTATTTTAAAAATTATAAGACTTCCTTAGAGCATTTATTACGTAAAAAAACTTTTTTTACAACAGAGTATTGCTGTTACACGCCACGGGGGGGGGGGGGGGCAATAGAGTTCATGGAACGCATAATAATTACCCCAGTAATTACAAGCTATTCGGTACAAACAACAGGTATTTTTTATGTTACTATGTATATAAAATCGTAATATATATTATATATATATATATATAATATATAAAATAAGAAATTACGAGCGCGCACTAGTTTTTACACCAACATATAAATCGCAATATGGGAGATTCCCCAAAAAAACAAAAGAATGAAATAGATGACAAATAATAAATAACCTAAACAAATAAAATGAAGTAATAAATTTATAAATAAAAAGCTCTTACCCCTAGTTGGTGATATTTTGGCGTGTGTGATACACGAGAAAGCATCCGTCTATACAGAGTGGTACCTCACAAGCCACACACCTCCAGACTGATCTTACGCGAATGCCGTTTGCCGAGCACACAACGCATTGTCTAAAACTGTTTGTTCCCTCACGTTTAGGAAAATGTCTTGCTTCACAACTTTCAAGACGTAAAAATTCACGATTTCTTACATAAGATCCTCGTGCAGAAAATCTCGTAGGAGATGATGAAACAAGCCCTTTCAAAACCTCATTTCGAAACCATCAGAAGGATTGGTTCTTCTCCATCTTATTGCCGTATTATTTATTATTATTTATTGTAAGCCGTATAAGCATTGACAAGGAGCATATCAAAAATGTGGAAAAAGAGCATATCAAAAATGTGGAATAAAAGTTTTTTCGTCCATTTTGTCATGCGCCTATGTAAGTAATAGCTTGAAGACAGAAGATCAGATTGATCAACAGCCCCCATATAATTATTGTAATCTACAATCATTACAGGTCTCACGACATTTTCTGTACCGTGAATTGTATTTACCCTCTTCAGCAGGCCCATGAATAGAAGACAGAAGTGTTACCATTCGCTTGTCATTGAATAGAATACAAGATATTCCATCCAGTGTCGTACGACAGGCTAACCGGTGTCTGGTCAAACCTAATTGTTTACGTCTGTTTCGTGTGAATTCAGCTGGCATTCCAGCACGATTGGATCGAGCTGTTCCACAAGCTAGAATTCCCACATCCTTCAGTCGTCGATATAATTGCAGGGATGAAAAAAAGTTTTCCATATACAAATGATATCCACAATTTTCATAACCTGCAATTAGATTGATAACTGTACGTTCAGTAATTGTTTCGTTTACATTTTGTTCCTCTCGTTGTCTCCCGAGATATACATTCATATCGAATGTGTACCCAGAATTATCGAAAAGTCTGTAAACCTTTATCCCAAAGCGCTTTCGTTTACTAGGTATATACTGCCGAAACAAGACTCTACCCTTGTAGGCGCATAAAACCTCATCAACTACAATTTGTTGTCGTGGATTACAGAGTTCACGAGATTTCTGACGAGCAATTTAAAATATTTCGCGTACTCTCCAGAGACGGTCATAGTTACCAGTTTGCATTTCTGATTCTATTGGTGGATCCTGGTTAGTGAAGTGTAAATACTTCAAAATATGAAGAAAGACAGTTCTCGGTAATGTATTCCCAAACCAAGCGAAATGGGAAACCTCGTCAGTTGACCGGTATTCTTGTAAAGTGTGTCTTACAGTATGACCCATTTCCAGGATGATTGCAAAGAAACGTTTCATCTGGTCAAGACTAACGTCAACTTGAATTCTGTCCTTAGGTAACGGTCTATCAGGTCTACGGCTTTGAAAATACAAATTAGTTTGTGATGTTACTTTTTCAAGGATAGCCCCAAAAAACAACATAGATACGGCAAACGGCGTCTGCCCATGAATACGGGGATCAGGAATATATTCAGGCACATTCTGTAAATTCCTACCACGCTTCTTAGGCCGACCTCTCTTATGAGGAGCGGATTTAGCCAAAAGGTCGGGATTCTTTACAAATGCACCTGGTTCCGGACCCGTAAAAGGCAAACTGTTTAGTGTGTCATATTTACACCTATCAGTACAAACTAACCAGGGATTTCCAAGAACCGGCAGACGACCTTTCAACTCGTAACCTTCGTCATCTGTAACTGTTTCGTCATTTTGGGCCCGGTCAGTTGGATTTTCTTGTAACTCCGCCGTGTCAAGTTCCTCATCTTGGAGAGGAAAATCAACAGCTGGTTGCATTTCAACATCCAACTGCATTGGAGAACGATAATGGATTTCATGAAATATATTACAGTTTCCTTCAGCATGTGGATGTAGAACTGAACCGGCTACATTTATTTTCTGTTCCGTGTCAGTATCACTAATCGAATGACCTGGATCATCAAAAATCGTTACTCCTAATTTCAGTATTTTTGATGTCGTCCAAGCCCTCAAGGTCGTCACTGTCATTTTCGTCATAATCTGAAAGTCCTTAGTCAAGAGCAAACCTAATCTGTTCGTCATTCATTGTCTCGATAAAAAAAAAAATTACGGCAAATAAAAAAAAATCACAAATTTAAAAAAACGCCCAATATGTGAAAAAAATCGCACTGAAAAAAAAACCGATGTAATTTTGAAAAAAATAATGAAATAATATATTACCAACGGAACGCCGGTTTGCGATAGTAAGTTACTTACTGCAGTTCACTCGTACTCACTCACACAATAAAGTAACATATGTTAGTATAAAGAAAGAGATTCAGTAAAAACTACGTTTTATAAAAATCCCCTCCACTTAAAAGGCTATTCTGTTTGACAAAAAACTATTTTTACTGTATACTGTTATTCATTACGAATCGGTATGTGTTTCATTGATGCCGATATCTTTTGTCAGAAAAGATTTATTAGGTCTCAAATAAAAGTGACACATTTATGACCACAAATTCCTTTTTTTTTTGTGTGTGCCGTATAACATAACTTATTATGTGTTTCAATACATCGTTATGTTGCTAATATAATAAGCTAGTTTTGTAAATAATAAATAAATCCGTAACCCTCATAGCAATTATAATACACCAGTCACACACACACACACACAAGCACATTTCTGAGAAAAAAATGGTCATATTCTTTCTTGTCCAAATAAAACATTTTAATTCGTATAACCATAGTTCAAATTGTATAATAAAACTGATTTCTTTGTGAATATAAAAAAATATAACCGACTTAGATCCCATATAAAATGATTTTGTAACAGCGTTTTAAAACTATCACCGCACAGAGCCACTTTACTGGCTTCCTGATCTGAAAAGGTTAAAGAACTTTTATTCCAAACATCCTATCGTCATTGAAATTTACAACGCAATCGCTGAGTTGAATAATCGCAACACAGAATTAAGTTTTTGCTGGGTCCCTAGCCACGTAGGGATTCCAGGTAATGAACATGCAGATTCCGCTGCCAAAGAAGCATGTAACCAGCCTCCTTTCACCACCCGAGTTGCTACTTCTGATTTCATTAACTATGTAAAACAATTATTAAGAACAAGGTGGCAAGGTGATTGGACAGCTACCGTTGATAATAAACTCCGTCAGATTAAAGATTCTGTGTTACCATGGAACTCCTCATACAGAAAACCCCGGCGTGAGGAAGTAGTACTCTGTCGATTGCGGATAGGACACACGAGAGTCACACACGAGTACCTGTTTACAAGAGGACAACCACCTCTATGCGCAAGATGCAACTGCCGCGTGACTGTGCGCCACATACTCGTGGACTGCATATGTTATGCGGCATTGCGTCGTAAATTTAAAATTCCTAGTAACATCCGTGGTATCTTGCGTGACGATAAGGAGGTTTTAAACCGCATGTTTATATTTTTACGTAGTATAGGGTTAATGCAAAAAATTTAATAAGTATGTATTCTTTAGTAATTGTATGTATTGTCCTATGTATTGTTTTGTTATCCGAGTAGGGAGCCTTTTACACTCTCTATCGGATTTTTTTGTTTTTTTTTTGTATGTTTTTTAAATTCGTCTGTGATATTAGTTATAAGATTTTTGTGATATTAGTTTTAAGTTTTATCTCCTTTTTTAGTTTTAAGTTTTATTTATTTTTAATGATAGTTTTTAACATAGTTTTAAGTTTTATTTATTTTTAATGTGATAGTTTTTAACATAGCTTTAAGTTTTATTTATTTTTAATATGATAGTTTTTAACAGAGTTTTAAGTTACATATTAGTGTTTTAGTTATCCGAGAATGGACCTTTTACACCCATTCCGGATTTTGTTTCTGTGATAGTAGTTTTAAGTTTTAATTTTATCTAAAAACCTAAAATTATTTTTATTTATTTATTTATGTATTTATTTATCTATTTATTTATTTTCCGGGCGATGATAACGTTCAACCGTTTTTCGCCCATAAAAAAAAAAAAAAAAAAAAAAAAAAACCTCCCCTTTTTTCACTACCGCCTTGGCCACAGGTGCCGGCACTTCCGGTTTGGGGGCTGATATTCCCCCACCGGCAACACGGGCCCAGCTGCGGCCGTCAACAGTCGCGGGCTTTTTAATGCCCTTGACCCTGTCGACTTGCTCCTTATAATGGGGGCAGCCCCGGTAATTAGCCGGATAAGGCCCCTTGCAGTTTACGCATGAGGCTGGTTCCTCACGCGGCTTAACACATGTGGCAGTGTCGTGGTCCCCATCACACTTGACACATTGCTGGGCCCTCTGGCAGTAATTGGACGAGTGTCCAAATTTGTGGCACTGGGGTGGCCCCCCTCGTGACACAAACGCAGCACTCCGACCTTGCAATAAAAAATATCTCTGAGGTCGTATATTTTGCGAGCGCTATGGGCCCTTTTCAGGGCCACTAGGCAGGTCAGGGTTTCCCGACCATCCCTTGTGAGGAGGTTCTTGACCGAAGTCACCTCAAAACCAAGGGAGGTCAGTTCCTCCCTTATCTCCTCCGGGGTAGCCCCATAGGGGATCCCCCGTATAACTACCTTCAGCTCCCTATCCTTCGGGAGGATTCCATCCTTGGCTTTTGTTGTGGAAGGTTGTCTTACATTGTGCTCTGTGTTTAGTGAGTTGTAACCAGTCCTGCCAGGTGTTCAACAGTTCTTCTACCTGCGTCACCAGACAATGTGAGAGGGGTCTGCTAGGACATCAGCCGGGCGGCCAGCTACCTGGATTACAGGCCAGTCACTTAAGAAAAGGTTAATCCTTTTCTTAATTTTACTTTATTTTTCTTTTATTCAAATTTTTATAATAATGTAAAGTGAACTCTGGTAGTCATTACGAATACATTAAGTTAATAGCCTATTATTATAGGACTATTGTGCTAGTTTTAAAATAATTTTATTTTAAATTGATTTGTTGTCAGTGATTTTATTTTACAGCAAGTGTAGATTAAGAAGTGTTAAACTAAGTTTAATTTTAATTTTTTAATTTTTCTTTATTTTTCCTCAATGGAAGGAAAAATAAGGCCTCCTCCACCCCGTTCTCCCACCCCGGAACTGTCCGACGGTGGAGAGGAAAGCGGGTCTGGCGCTAGGAAGCGCCAGAAACATCGGGGCTCCGCGCCTCCTATGGAGACGGAGCCCGTAGCGGGCTGCAGCAGCCGCCAACCCGCAGGCTGATGATGGGGCCCCATCACAGCCTGCTACCGTCAGGCGGGAGAAAATCACGCCAATAATGCTGGACTGCCCGAAGGAGTGGCCAGCATTAGCGCGCGACATTAAGTCGCGGATCGGGGGACGCCTGGTGGCAAAAAGCACCGGGCTGTCGATCAGGCTGCAGCTGAGCAGCGAGGCGGATTACCGGGTGGTGCAGAGTTTCCTGCACTCAAAGGGAATCGCCTTCCACTCCTTTCAGCCCCCGAAGGACAGGGAGCCGAAGGTAGTCATACGGGGGATCCCCTATGGGGCTACCCCGGAGGAGATAAGGGAGGAACTGACCTCCCTTGGTTTTGAGGTGACTTCGGTCAAGAAGATCCTCTCCCCGACGGGGAGTCTTATTCTTTAAGACGGGGTTGGCGTCCCCATGGGCCTAGCCTCTGCAGCTATTCTTCCCACTATACAGTGAGCTGAAGAACACTTTACATTATACACATATACTACACCAAGAACACTACATAAATTACAAAATACACACTTACACAACAACATCCTACACTGATATTTCTTACATTAACACTCGGTGGTGTTGCGACATCTTACGAAACGCAACCGTAACCCAAGGTGGGAACAAATCGTGCCGATGGGTGAATGGCTCTACGTAGTGAGTCTTGAACGATGTCCTCTGGGCACCAGGGCGAACCCAGTTGTACTTAGCTCTAGCTCCAGTACGCGTGCGCTCTGCTGGAGTGGTCCATTTTTCGCCGGTACTCGTGGGACCAAAATTTCAGTTCCAACAATAAACACAATGATGGTTGGTGGTCCATCTGAAAAAACCACCAAATTATGTCTTGCGAAGAGACCTCGGTCAGCTTTGTCTGACGAGGATAAAAGTCCTATGGAAGAGAACTACAAATCTTTAGACTTGAACACTAAAAATATTCGATTCATTGTTCTCCGAAATAGTCAGGAAGGTGGCTCCCTCCAAAAGGTTTCACCTTTCCTTATAAATAAAACTCTAACAGGTGCAAGTGGCTCTCCAAAGAACATCAGGAAATTACGCGACGGATCGATTCTGGTTGAAACATTCAACGACGAACAGAGTCGATCAATCTTACGTCTCCGTAATATGGGTGGTATAAATATAAATGCTGAAAGCCACAAAACTTTAAATACGAGCAGGGGTGTAATTTTTTGTAGAGACCTTCTGGATATAGATATCTCGGAAATAGTCGATGAGCTTTGCCACCAAGATGTTGTTGAGGTGAAACGTATAATGAGACGGCAGAACGGAACAGAAGAACCGACACCGTCTCTTATATTAACATTCAATCTCCCTGTTCCACCAGAAAAGATTAAAGTAGGTTACCTCTCGGTTCGGGTACGACCATTCATACCCAACCCACGGCGATGTTTCAGATGCCAAGGTTTTGGTCATACTACAACATCTTGCACGAAAACTGAGATTTGTGCTCGATGTAGTAAAGAAGGTCACAACGACACTAACTGCAAAGAAAGTGAAAAATGTGCAAACTGCAGTGGTCCACATACAGCCCGCTCCCGAGATTGCCCAACTTTTAAAGAAGAAAAGGCAATTCTCAAAATCTGTACGGAGCAAAAACTATCTTTTCCGGCTGCACGTAGAGAATATAAAAAGATAAACAACTCACGGAACCTGGTTAAACCAGACGTATCTTTTGCCACCGCTACAACTAAACAAATTCCTACAAATGCTAATAATCAGCAGTGCGGATCCTGCAATGAGCTTAAAAAACTTGTTCAGATGCTATCTGATCAAGTAGCTTCACTTACAGCCACTATCTCAGAGCTGACAAAAATGAATAAAAAGTCCTCCGTCGCAGCTAGTGAATCAAACAGTATGATACATACGAAAGTTCCTATTCCCAAAGTCGTACCGCCACGAATAGCGACTATCACAGCTGGCAGTAAGCCACCTAATAAGCTCCCCATAAAGGGAACCCACATAACTATCTCTTCTGGGATGTCAACTACAGCATCCCATTCAAATAAATCTCCTCCACCATCACCTCATATACTGGAGGATATGGTTGAAGAACCACCCGACCCTAGGGCATCGGAGTTCTTTAAAATAAAAAATTCAAAAAAGAAAAACCGAATCACGTACAACTAATTTTTATATAGTTTCCGAAATTTATTCTTTTATTTGTTTTTTACACTTATGAACATTATTCAGTGGAATGTTAGAGGTATTCGGTCCCGCATTGAAGATATTAGAGTACTGGCGCACACACATGATCCACTAATCATGTGTTTCCAGGAAACTCACCTTCTACAACATGACCGAATTACACTTAGAGGATACTTCTGCGAGAGATACGACTGCCTAGTAGACAGTAGGGAGAGTGGTGGAGTAGCGATTTTCATGAAGAATGGGGTGTCAGCTACAAGAATTCAACTAACCACTGTCGTTCCTGCTATTGCAGTAAAGGTCACTATTCCCTTCAAATTGCATATCTGTAATCTGTATCTCTCACCGAACACTGTGTTCAGTGCTTTAGATGTCTCAAATCTCCTTACACAAATACCATCTCCATCGTTAATAGTAGGAGACTTCAATGCCCATCATATTTCCTGGGGCTCAACCTTCTGCTCCACTCGAGGAAATATGATAAACAGATTGAGACAAGATTTTGACCTTTGCCTACTGAATAATGGATCACACACATTTATGTCCTTATCAACTGGTGCTGTATCTAACCTTGATCTTTCCATATGCTCACCGAATGTACTCCCTCATTTTAATTGGTCGATTTGTGATGACTATCACGGCAGTGATCATAGACCAATTATTATTAGTTTCGGTGTAGACTGCGAGATTAAAAGAATGCCACGGAGATGGATTGTTGAAAAGGCAGATTGGAACGGATACTGTAAAGCATTCCAATCTCAGTATGACGATGGAGCGAACATCCTCGACCAATATTCTTCTTTTACGTCCATGATACTTAAGAATGCCAACAGATATATCCCACAAACATCGGGTAATCCTAGACGTCCTTTCGTTCCATGGTGGAACGATGAATGCAAAAATGCTATTAGGAATCGACGGCAGGCACTACGTAAATTTAATCGTAGGCCCACAACAGAACATCTAAATTTATACCGCAGGGCTAGAGCGGTGTGCCGTCGAGTATTCTTGGACGCTAAGAGGAATTCATGGACGAAATACGTGAGTACTATCTCACGCACTACTTCCACGTCTACTGTATGGAAGAAAATTCGTGCAATCTTCGGATCACCGAAACAATCTATTCTTGGTCTTATTGATGAAGGAGAACTCCTTTCATCATCCTCGGAAGTGGCAAATAGTCTAGCAAAATCTTTCCGCTCGGTGTCTCTCACCTCATCATATAATAACGATTTTCAACGGTACAAGATACAAATGGTGGTGTTGTCGTTAAACATTGGTGATTCGGTTGGTGAATTAAACACTCCATTCGTATTTAAAGAATTGTTACATGCACTTAAAAATTCACGGGACACTTCCCCTGGACCGGACAACATTCGCCTTTCCATGCTTTCACACCTTCCTAATTCGGCACTACAACAACTTTTGAATATTTTCAACGGTTTATTCTCCGAACAAATCTTCCCACCCGGCTGGTCAGAAGCATTTATTATACCAGTACCAAAACCTGGTAAAGACCAGACGAACCCCTCAAGCTATCGCCCTATTTCATTAACAAGCGTTTTGTGTAAAATAATGGAGAGAATGGTAAACCGCAGACTTACATGGTACTTGGAGAAACATGGCTTTCTATCTCCAGAACAGTGTGGTTTTCGACAAGGACGATCTTCCATTGACCATTTAGTGTCACTAGAAACAGCCATACAAAACGCTTTCCTCAATCGGCAACACCTCGTCGCTATCTTCTTTGATATAAAAAAGGCGTATGATACAGCCTGGCGACGTGGTATTCTTAACACTCTCCAAAAATGGGGAATCAAGGGCAATATGCTTGCTTTTATCCGGGGATTCATAAATCACCGAACGGCTCGTGTTCGTGTAGATGATTCGCTCTCAGATAGTGTCATCTTAGAGAATGGAGTGCCCCAAGGTAGTGTATTAAGTGCCACCTTATTTTCTGTAGCCATAAATGATATTACCAAATGTGTTCAGGCTCCTGTCTCATGCTCTCTATTCGCTGACGACTTTGCTATCTACATTGCAAGCCGTTCGGCACCCACAGCAGAGAGACTACTGCAGAACACTATATATCACCTTGAAGCTTGGTCCAGGATTACTGGTTTCACATTTTCATCCGAAAAAACAAAATGTGTAGTTTTTTCTCGGCTACGAAACCCTTCTATTCCGCAAATTTTTCTGAACGGTGAGACTATTACTATCTCTAATTACGTTAAGTTTTTAGGTTTAATTTTTGATAGTCGTCTTACTTGGGTCAAACATTTAAAAGAATTGAAAACAAAATGTTCCAAAATTTTAGACATGATGCGAGTCCTTACTAACACCAAGTGGGGAGCCGATAGATCATGTATGATACATTTTTACTATTCCTTTGTTCGCTCCCGTTTAGATTACGGTTGTGTGGCCTACTCATCAGCTCGTCAAACCGTGCTTAAAATGCTGGATAGTGTACATCATGCTTTCCTTCGGCTTGCTACAGGCGCGTTTAGATCAAGTCCTGTCGCAAGCTTACTTGTAGACTGTGGTGAACCATCACTTTGGGATAGACGAGACCAGCTCTTATTATCTTATTTTGCTCGTCTCAGAGGACAGCCAAATCACCCGGTTCTTGAGTCAGTCCTTAAAAATCCTAATCTAGGAAAGTATGAGGATCATCCACGACGTACTGCACCTGTAGGTATCCGTACCTGGCGTCTGCTGCAGCATATAAATGTTGACACACCGTCATTCTTTCCTATGTACCCTTGCTCATATCCTCCATGGGGAATAAACCTCATAAATTTTAATTTTGACCTGACTACATGTAATAAACAATCAACACCATCTATCGTCTTTCAGCAGATGTTTCAATGTGTTCTCTCCAAGGCGAAACCAGACGCGGTTGTATACACTGATGGATCGAAACAAAACGATACGGTTGGGTGTGCTTTTGTTGTCAATGAGAGAACTTATATGTTTGGTCTCCCCAGTATTACGAGTGTGTTTACCGCTGAACTATATGCTATAAATAAGGCTCTAAACATCATTAACCCTAAATATAGAAAGATTCTTATTTGCAGTGACTCGTGTAGTGCTCTCCAAGCCTTAAAGAACTTTTATTCCAAACATCCTATCGTCATTGAAATTTACAACGCAATCGCTGAGTTGAATAATCGCAACACAGAATTAAGTTTTTGCTGGGTCCCTAGCCACGTAGGGATTCCAGGTAATGAACATGCAGATTCCGCTGCCAAAGAAGCATGTAACCAGCCTCCTTTCACCACCCGAGTTGCTACTTCTGATTTCATTAACTATGTAAAACAATTATTAAGAACAAGGTGGCAAGGTGATTGGACAGCTACCGTTGATAATAAACTCCGTCAGATTAAAGATTCTGTGTTACCATGGAACTCCTCATACAGAAAACCCCGGCGTGAGGAAGTAGATCTCTGTCGATTGCGGATAGGACACACGAGAGTCACACACGAGTACCTGTTTACAAGACCGTTTTTTGCCCTTAAAAAAAAAAAAAAAAAAAAAAAAAAAAAATCTCCGGGTCTGTCTGCACCGCCATCTCTCTCGTGTCCGGAACCCGCAGCCCGTCGACTCTGTCTATAACGTCGTCCACTTGCTTATCAAGGATCCACACCGCCTCCTTGATTTCCCGCTTAGTGTTGACGTTCTCCTTGATAAGCGACAACAGTTTATTGACCTCGTTACGGAGGTCAAGTAGGTCAGGGTGTGACGCCCGTGCTCCTTCCTCCGCGGAGTCGTCACTACCCGCACTTTTTACCCTTTTCCTTGGCATACTTGCCAAAAGAAAGTCTCAAGATTGAGGAAATCGAAGAAAAAAAACGTAGGGGAAAAAAACAAAAATGCTTATAGCGGGCTAACGGAAAGAAATAGAAAAAAAGTGTAGAGGGAAAAAATGTTCCAGGGGAGAAGGAGAAACTATTTGGGGGAGAGGGTTCAAAAAAAAATTTTTGGTCCGGGGGGGTGACAAAAATGCTCCCCGCGAAACTTGAGGGGGTGGTTTGGGGGTGTAGGGGGGTTGGTTGGCGGGGGGTCGGATAGAACCAAAAGGGTTTGGGGCTAGGTGGCCCCTAAGCCGAGATATAGGGAAACAAAGATTTCCCTATATACCCTGATCTCAAACACTTAGAAAATTTTCGAAAATTTTTCTAAGTGAATGATATGTAACTCTTTTCACCAGTTCTTTTTCAAAATTACCGGGTTAAATATGAACAATCTAAAAACGCCCGCCCTTGCAGGCTACCACCAAAAAATCAAAAAAAGTTCACCAAAGAGGATACAACTATAAACTATACATAAAACACTTAGAAAATATAATATAATTTGGAATTACCTAACTAATTCCAAATTACGCCGCTGGAAGCTCCGCCGCCACTATCTCCCGGCCTCTGGACGGAGTCCAGCCGAGCCGAACTAATCGATAGTCTTGGAAATATTACGTTTTGACGGAGTGTACTTGGTATCACTCCGCCACTTCCGATACTATTTCCAAGACGCCACGTGTTTTTAGAAATCACTAAAAATCCTTATAACTAAACAAATACTGGTCCGATCGCCACCAAATTTGAAACTAACCTAAATCCTAATCTATATTTTCGTTCTGTAACGTTAGAATCCCGAAAAACTACTCCTAAAAATTATAAATAAATACGTAAATTGTCACCACGTGCTTAACCTAGTTAAACACAAAAACACAAATATCTTACAAACTAACGGACCGATTTTGTTGAAATTTAAAAAAATTTTTCATCATAAGTTTTAAATATACGCTATAATAATTTAAATACATACAGTTTAAACAAAATAATACACGTTATATTTCTAAATTCAACGGAAAAAATATAAAATATATTTTTAAAAAACTAACATTTTGTACAAAAAATAATATTGTTACAATGTACATTGGAAACACATTTTCTTTTGATGTTCCCCACAAATCGGCTTCGAGCAGCCGGGTCTTGCACAATATGTTGTAGTCATTCTTTTCTTTGTGTAGCTGCAATATGAACAGTATGTTCTGCTACCTTTCTGACTTGGGTTAGGAGCAGTTTCTACTGGCTGGTTGAGAAGTTTGCCGATTGACAACCTCAAATCGCTATTGATATTCGGGAGTGCATAACGAATTTTTAGCCATGGCGCTATCAGCTCGTCACTTAATTTCAACATATATCGCAATCTATTGAGTGGTCTTAATTTAATTTTGTAATTATGCGTATAAATAACAAATGAATTTAGTGTGGAAATATTAAGCATGTTATAAAAAAAACACAAAGGCCATCTTTTAGTTTTGCGGTTGCAACACATGTTTTGGGTCATCTGATCAAAGGTATCAACGCCCCCTTTAGTGCTGTTGTAATTCATCACGATTTCTGGTTTATTGGAATCTTTGTTGATTGTACCATCTTTGTGTGCAGTTGAGATCATGGTCACTAATTTATTAGGTTTTGGTTTATACGATAATAGAGTCATGTCGTCATCAAATAGGAACAAGCAGGAACCTGATTTTCTGCCTTGATATTTTTCGTCAACAAATTCTCGTGGCAGTTCTCTTTTATTTTTTTTAATTGTCGCAATGACAGTTAGTTTCATCTCAAGCATCTTTTTAGCCAATGGTATACTTGCGAACCAATTGTCAAACGTTATATTTCTGTTACTTCCTTTTATTGACGTTAAAAGTTCTTCTACGAAAAATTCGGCTGCAGGCTTTCCATTTGGAACGGTGCCTTTCCCAAGATAAGGGATGGCGTCTATCATGTACTTCGTGGAATTATCACACATCATAACTAACTTGATCCATATTTATTCGGTTTAGATGGAATGTACATACGAAATGGACAACGGCCTCTGAATCCAATCAGTTGTTCATCTATGGTGACGTATGAACCAGGATTGTACGATTTCTTACAGTTTGTTGGGTAAAGTTAAAAAATAAAAAAAACACACAGCTAGTATTTGCCAAAAGAAATTGGACTTTAATGAGAACAACTTGATATAAGTTAATTATTATAACCTTAAAAACTACGTAATACATCAGCTGAAATCAGCGTCTGAACAATGATAGTTAACTGAAAAAATACATGAGTACGCTTCTAAATACAGATTGTTACAATATACGTTTTTGACAAAGCCTGAAGGATAACATGAAACACCTTAGTTTTAATTATAACTTTAAAAAAATATGACATCAATAAACATAGTATATCTGAAAACTATTGCATTACTGACAAATGCTGTAATATTGAAAAATTAGCAATGAACAAATGTCATAACCTTAGAAAAATAAATTAAAGTAAATCTTGATTGGCATTGGCCTTTGCTGATTTATGAACCACAAACTTAACGTTAAATAATGTAAAAATGTAATTTTGGTTTGACGTAGAAAAATACACAATAATATTACAGTACAAAAGAGTTAATTACAATATAATCACACTGAACTTAATTGAGCACATGAAATGGGTTGCAGCTGAAATGACAGCCTTCTGTAAGTGACCTGTCGTGACTGTACTAAAGTGAAATTGAAACTTGAACGGCATAGGTAGGATGAACTGAATGTTCCACAAATTTGAATGATAACATAAAGGTTTAACGTAATGAGTAAAGAAAAACTGAACTTGCCTGTAGCACACAAATATTTGCCAGAGATGACCTCGTAACAGCAAGTACGGAAGAATACCTATGTAGTCCTGTGCGTAGTCCGCACGGTGAATCAGGAATACAGCGGCGTGATGTGGTTTAGTGGTAGAATGCGGCGCGGAATCTCAAATGTGTTGTGATGAGTTTGAAATTCTGCTTGAGCGTGAATGTTAACACAGAGTTTGCAGGAGAGTATTGCCATAGGCGACTGCACTGGTTAGATGTTGGAGGTACTCTGTCGAAAAGATGGCGAAAAAAGGCGGGGGTAACCAGATCCAGGTACTGGACAGGAGAGTGTGTGTGTGTATATTAGTAAGAGGACGAAAAAATAACGGGTGTATGAAGAGGGTAGTCAGAAATAACTCGATAGAATAATAGGCGCGGTCGCTAAGGATGACGGTGGGAGGTTCGAACACAATAACAATAATAGAGACAGGTGGACTTTACAGACCCAGCAATACGAAACCAAGTGGAATTCAAACATTCCTTGTAACAAAACAACGGGACCTACCCTAGCTGGGAATTCGTAGAAATAACGGAAAAACTTTATGCCAGAATGGCGTAAACATACTGGGGGGCGAGCGAGCAGAATCATGAAGAGAAGACCAGAGGATGAATCTTGTTTACAGGACGAGTGATGAAACCGGAAGAAAGTTTGATACGGACGACACGGCAGATACCATCCTTACCAGGAAATGTTTCCGAGATGACACCAATGGGTTTTTCGGGAAGTCCAAGGATTGGAGACCCGATAAGGAAGTGTCCAGGGAAAAGCGTGCAGGATTCTTCAGCAGGGTCCGATGAAAGAGAAGTTAGAGGTCGGCTATTCATAATTGCCTCAATACGGGCGAAAATTGTGCAAAATTCTTCAAAGGTGAAGGGGGCGTCACCGAAGGTTCGATGTAGTAACGTTTTGGCTGACTTGACAGCGGCTTCCCACAGACCACCGAAGTTGGGAGCATAAGGTGGATTAAAATGCCAAGTGACGCCTTGGGACGACAGATTGGTTGAGATTTGATCTTGGGAATTGGCAAGGAGATTCGAAACTTCCCTTAAATGCCTCGAAGCGCCGACGAAATTTGTACCATTGTCCGAGTACACTGTATGAGGTCGGCCTAAAGCGTTGGAAGGATGCGAGGAAGGCTTGAGTGGATAGATCAGAAACAAATTCCAAATGCACAGCTTTGGTGGACAAACATATAAAGATACACAAATATCCCTTTTGGATTTTGCCGTTTCGTAAATTAGAAGATTTATAAAGGAAGGGTCCGGCAAAGTCAGTGCCTACAGCAGAGAAGGCCCGTTGAGGAATGACACGATCAGCAGGAAGATCAGCCATGATTGGTTGGGTTGAGAAGGGTCTGAAGCGTTGACAAGTCAAACAGTTTTTAATGGCTTGACGAATTACAGTGTGTGCAGATATGACCCAAAAACGTTGCGCGACGAGTGCTTGGGTGTGTCGAGGACCACAGTGCATGCCATCGAGATGATGTTTTCTGATGAGAAGTTTGGATAAATTGGAAGTTTTGGGCAGTAACAGCTGATGTTTTGAATCATAGGCCAGTGACGATTGTTGACGTCCACCAACGCGAATTAAGTGATTGTTGTCATATCTAGAAATCAAAATGTCATAAGCGACTTGATAATTTTCCGCAGAAATTGGCAGAGATTCAATTAATAGGAGCGCATTACCAGATAAATGTGTCCTTAGAATTTGTAGTTTTTGTTCAGAAGATAACTGTGAATTTTCATGGACGGAACCTTTGAACAGATTGTGAAAATTTATCCAGTCGTGGAAATTTCCAGAAAAAATGGGAATTTTGAATTTCGGAGTCTCTAATAAGGAATGAAAGACTGGTTTGATATTCTGTTTTAAATCGGGAGTTTCTGATTCTACACGTTTAATGGGACAAAACAATGAATCCCATTCGGTGCTGATTAAATTTATATCACAAATTTCTGACTGGTTTTTTATTTCTGAGTTATTAATAAGAATTTCATCGAGGATGCCATAAACCTGTTGATCGAGGGCTTTGATATCATCAAATTGTTTACTGGATACGGAAATTCCGTGAAAGTTGACGATTCTCCTGAGTTTGTTAACACGAAGCTGCGCTTTGGCTAACAGCGCAGCGTTAGCTGAAATGATGGTGGCCTGAGCACGAGTCATGTTGTGCATTAAGTTTACAATAAATATTTAAATAGTAAGATTAGATACAATATGAAATACCACTCTTAAAAATAACAACTTAATTATACAACAATAATATAAAATCAGAAAGAATTTTTTATCAGAGAATTAATACATACGATAATCGTTATATTAAATTATCACAAGCAATAATTAATTATATAATTACTGTAACTAGTAGTTGTCGTTTACAACTTTCATGAAATCATTACTTTCAGTAACATGCTTAAAAACAATACAATATAAGATATTCTAAATTTGAAAGAACAATTTAAAGTATTTATATAATAGAAAAAGTTTAGATCAAAAATGTTTGAAAGAGATTTTATGACAAAAAATTTACTTTAAGAAAAGTAGTATGAACTGTAAATCCGGAATGATATCCGGCACCCGGAGGACCAAAAACAACTAGCTATGTTGGGTAAAGTTAAAAAATAAAAAAAACACACAGCTAGTATTTGCCAAAAGAAATTGGACTTTAATGAGAACAACTTGATATAAGTTAATTATTATAACCTTAAAAACTACGTAATACATCAGCTGAAATCAGCGTCTGAACAATGATAGTTAACTGAAAAAATACATGAGTACGCTTCTAAATACAGATTGTTACAATATACGTTTTTGACAAAGCCTGAAGGATAACATGAAACACCTTAGTTTTAATTATAACTTTAAAAAAATATGACATCAATAAACATAGTATATCTGAAAACTATTGCATTACTGACAAATGCTGTAATATTGAAAAATTAGCAATGAACAAATGTCATAACCTTAGAAAAATAAATTAAAGTAAATCTTGATTGGCATTGGCCTTTGCTGATTTATGAACCACAAACTTAACGTTAAATAATGTAAAAATGTAATTTTGGTTTGACGTAGAAAAATACACAATAATATTACAGTACAAAAGAGTTAATTACAATATAATCACACTGAACTTAATTGAGCACATGAAATGGGTTGCAGCTGAAATGACAGCCTTCTGTAAGTGACCTGTCGTGACTGTACTAAAGTGAAATTGAAACTTGAACGGCATAGGTAGGATGAACTGAATGTTCCACAAATTTGAATGATAACATAAAGGTTTAACGTAATGAGTAAAGAAAAACTGAACTTGCCTGTAGCACACAAATATTTGCCAGAGATGACCTCGTAACAGCAAGTACGGAAGAATACCTATGTAGTCCTGGGCGTAGTCCGCACGGTGAATCAGGAATACAGCGGCGTGATGTGGTTTAGTGGTAGAATGCGGCGCGGAATCTCAAATGTGTTGTGATGAGTTTGAAATTCTGCTTGAGCGTGAATGTTAACACAGAGTTTGCAGGAGAGTATTGCCATAGGCGACTGCACTGGTTAGATGTTGGAGGTACTCTGTCGAAAAGATGGCGAAAAAAGGCGGGGGTAACCAGATCCAGGTACTGGACAGGAGAGTGTGTGTGTGTATATTAGTAAGAGGACGAAAAAATAACGGGTGTATGAAGAGGGTAGTCAGAAATAACTCGATAGAATAATAGGCGCGGTCGCTAAGGATGACGGTGGGAGGTTCGAACACAATAACAATAATAGAGACAGGTGGACTTTACAGACCCAGCAATACGAAACCAAGTGGAATTCAAACATTCCTTGTAACAAAACAACGGGACCTACCCTAGCTGGGAATTCGTAGAAATAACGGAAAAACTTTATGCCAGAATGGCGTAAACACAGTTCATTCTGAAGATATCCCAAATTTCCGATATGGGAGCAAGTTTAGTTAGTGCCTGTCGTTCTTTTCTTGTTGTTTTGTTATCAAATCGAACACAGTTTACTAAAAAATTAAAACGCGTCCTCGACATCGTACTTTTGAACCTTGAACCACTATATGATTCGTCAAATAACATCTCAGTTGTGAGATGATTATTTTTTAATGCCGCTGACAATATCAGCAATCCAAAAAGGGCATTTATTTCCAACGAGGACGTATCCATTAGGCTGGAATTTCCACTTTGCTTATATCGATCTCTTTCAATTGATATTTCTTCGTTGGTTAGTCCTACTATTTTACTTAATATATCGTCAGTCATAAATAAAGAAAAACAATCTAACGGACTGAGACATTGTCGAGCAATAGGGTTTGGACCTGGGGCTGTGTATATAATATTTCTTTTACAAGTTTTCCCTTGCCAAACTGGAGGAGATGTTTTCCACCGGTAGCCATCTTTACCTACAAGCTCTTGGTTGTCTAACGTTATTATGAAATCAGATGTAATTTCTCTCACCCGAGGCTCGGTGACATTTATTTTAATTTGTTTTCTTTTTTGGGTAGACTCTTCTTCGATCTGGCAAATATTGTTGTTGAATTCTTCTTCGATTTCGGCTTCATCTGGAATGTAATCCGGGTCTTCGTCACTGTCATCAGGATCCTTTAATTCCTCCACTTCTACGTTGTCTTCCACTTCATCTTCATCAAAGTCGGACATTTCATTTATCATCCTCAATATTTCATCGGGATCTGTGTAGATTTTCGACATTTTTGGAGCTGAAAAGATAATAAAGAAAATAATTAACCTATATTATCAATAATACGTAAAATTTACGTCAAAAATAGTAGGACTTATTGTCAATTATACGTAAAAAATACGTATAATAAATGGGCATTAATACCAACTATACGTAAAAGATACGTACAATAACTGGACACTAATACCAACTATACGTAAAATTTACGTACCTAGTTTTTGAATATTCTATCTGACGAATACGGACGAGGTAGAAACAATGTGGCGACTTCAGTAGCTGATGTTGTACTGGGCAGCGGAAGCACTGCTTGGAGGGTGGGGAGTTGTGGGAATCACAGAACTCACAATGGCGCCTTTATATCTTGACACACGTAAGAATTACGTACATTGGCGATCTAGGGTTAATGGCTGCCTACCAGCTACGAGTCCAGCACTCGACTACCTAGGTATGGCTTACCTGGCCGGACGTTACCTTACGGCGGTTCGTCCAAGACTGCATGTGGTCGTTTCCTGACCACCTGTGGTTGCGGGTCCTCCCTGCAGATGTCCCGGATGTGCTGGAACTCGGAAGCAGCAGCGGAGCTGTAGAACCGCTTTGCCTGCTCCAGCCCCACCTCGCAGACTGTCTGCAATCTAGCGTCACTGCGCAGAGCTGTGTTCCTGATGAACCAAGGGGCACGAATATCGTCCTGAGGGCGATGTTCTGGACGACCTCCAGTTTCTTCAAGAGTTGTGCGCTCGCCAGTCCTCCCCAGGCCGGGAAGGCGTACACCATGATGGGAATCACGTAGATCCTGAAAAGTAAGATCTTAATTAGGTTCGGTGTTGGACTTCGTCGGTTCAGCAGCTGGTAGAGTGCTCCTCGAGCCTGCCTTGCCCTCTCGGTTACACTTAGGATGTGTTCCCGGAAGGTCAGCCGGTTATCGATGATCACCCCCAGGTATTTCGCCGACTTTTTATATTCTATAGGGTCGCCACAGATTTCCAACCGGACTGGCCGTTTCAGCTTTTTCCCGGGAGGGGTAAAGATCACGGCTACGGATTTGTCTCCGTTCACCTTGACCCGCCACCTCTCGAGCCACTTCTCCAGCCCGTCCAGCTGTTCCTGCAGTTTCCTCACCGCGAAATCGGTATTACACGACGTATAGAAGAACGCGGTGTCATCAGCGTAGAGGCTGGCCCTCACCCCCGCTATGCACGGCATATCGTTGATATATGTCGTGAAGAGCAAGGGGGAAAGTACAGCCCCCTGGGGAACTCCAGCCTCGGTTGGTCGGTCAGTGGAAATTGACTCCCCCATCGAGACGTGGAATTTTCTGCCCATCAGGTAGGACCGCAACAGCATCACCAGTTCACTCGGCAAGGGGGAACGGGCGAGCTTGTATAACAAGCCCTCGTGCCACACCCTGTCGAATGCCTTGGCCACATCCAGGAAGGCGGCCACAGTGACCATCTTTCTGTTGAGACCTGTGACGACGCTGTCCACGATCCGTACCAGTTGGTGCGTTGTCGCGTGGCCCTTCCGAAAACGAAACTGGTCTTGCCTGATCTCCCGCCCAGATATCGAGTCAGACGTTCTAAGAGTATTCTTTCGAATATCTTCGACAATACCGGGAGCAGGGAAATCGGCCTATAGTTTTGAGGGAAGAGTGGGTCCTTCCCTGGCTTCGGAAAGCACACGACTCTCGCAGTCTTCCAGCTGGATGGGTAATAGTCCACCCAGATAATAGAAGAAAAGATGACCGCTAGTCCTGTGATCACACATCGCGGGACGTTTCTAAGGGCACGGGCCTTTATGCCATCCGGCCCCGGAGCTTTATCCGGGCGTGTGGCAGTTATAGCCGCTGTGACCTCGTCCTCGCGTACGCGATCAACCTGAGGGGGCACCGCTATCGCATTTTCGGCGTAAGTCTCCCAGAAATCCTCGACCTCCTCTATATGGTCGTCATCGTAAACATCGGTGTTCGGGGTAAACTGGTCTTCCAGTGCATCCGCGAAAACCTCTGCCTTGTCTTGGTCAGAGTAGGCCAGACCACTAGAACCATGTAGAGGGTGTTTCGGAGTTCCAGGCCCCTTCAGCTTCTTGCAAAGGCGGAAAGCCGATCCCATATCCGCCGAAGCCGACTCGAGAAAATCCCGCCAGGATTCCTCCCTGTGCGCCTCCAGCAATTGTTTCACCCTGGTCGTCTGAGCGATAAGCAAGCGCTTATCGTCAGGGTCCAGGGTGAGTCTGTATCGTGTTCTTAGCCGTCGCTTCTCGGCTATTGCTTCAGTCACTCTAGGAGGAAGCCTGTCCCTACGGCAGTCTATCGGGCTTTTCTTCGTACAAGTACTAAGAGCAGCCCTGATAGCCGTAGTAACTGACTCGGTCTCGTTATCAATTTCCTCGGCCGTGCCCAGCAGATCTAGTGGCTCTCGGTGATAGGTCCTCTGGAGAGTTTCCTTGAATCTCATCCAGTTAACCGCCTCTTTACACCTAGGCGGCGGGTATCGGTCGGCCCTATCATCTTCCAGCTCAAGCAGAACAGGGGAGTGGTCGGAGCTGAGGTCCTCGATTGTCGCGATGGACAGTGGCTTATCCACTGCCTTCACTATGGCAATGTTGAGGACGTCAGGCCGAAAACTACCCAACTTATGCGTGAACGTGGGAGTTTCAGGGCCGAGTACCCTGACCCCCGCCCTCTATGCATACTCGCTGAGGGCGCGGCCATTTCTGTTGGCCCTGCGGCTGTTCCACGACGTGTGTTTTGCGTTCAAGTCACCCGCAATTATTGCGGGTGATTGCGCATCCAGAAGGAGGTTTTTACTATTCCTTTGTTCGCTCCCGTTTAGATTATGGTTGTGTTGCCTACTCTTCAGCTCGTCAAACCGTGCTTAAAATGCTGGATAGTGTACATCATGCTTTCCTTCGGCTTGCCACAGGCGCGTTTAGATCAAGTCCTGTCGCAAGCTTACTTGTAGACTGTGGTGAACCATCACTTTGGGATAGACGAGACCAGCTCTTATTATCTTATTTTGCTCGTCTCAGAGGACAGCCAAATCACCCGGTTCTTGAGTCAGTCTTTAAAAATCCTAATCTAGGAAAGTATGAGGATCATCCACGTCGTACTGCACCTGTAGGTGTCCGTACCTGGCGTCTGCTGCAGCATATAAATGTTGACACACCGTCATTCTTTCCTATGTACCCTTGCTCATATCCTCCATGGAGAATAAACCTCATAAATTTTAATTTTGACCTGACTACATATAATAAACAATCAACACCATCTATCGTCTTTCAGCAGATGTTTCAGTGTGTTCTCTCCAAGACGAAACCAGACGCGGTTGTATACACTGATGGATCGAAACAAAATGACACAGTTGGGTGTGCATTTGTTGTCAATGAGAGAACTTATATGTTTGGTCTCCCCGGTATTACGAGTGTGTTTACCGCTGAACTATACGCTATAAATAAGGCTCTAAACATCATTAACCCTAAATATAGAAAAATTCTTATTTGCAGTGACTCGTGTAGTGCTCTCCATGCCTTAAAAAATATTTATTCTAAACATCCTATCGTCATTGAAATTTACAACGCAATCGCTGAGTTGAATAATCGCAACACAGAATTAAGTTTTTGCTGGGTCCCTAGCCACGTAGGGATTCCAGGTAATGAACATGCAGACTCCGCTGCCAAAGAAGCATGTAACCAGCCTCCTTTCACCACCCGAGTTGCTACTTCTGATTTCATTAACTATGTAAAACAATTATTAAGAACAAGGTGGCAAGGTGATTGGACAGCTACCGTTGATAATAAACTCCGTCAGATTAAAGATTCTGTGTTACCATGGAACTCCTCATACAGAAAACCCCGGCGTGAGGAAGTAGTTCTCTGTCGATTGCGGATAGGACACACGAGAGTCACACACGAGTACCTGTTTACAAGAGGACAACCACCTCTATGCGCAAGATGCAATTGCCGCGTGACTGTGCGCCACATACTCGTGGACTGCATATGTTATGCGGCATTGCGTCGTAAATTTAAACTACCCAGAAACATTCGTGGTATCTTGTGTAATGATAAAGAGGTTTTAGACCGGATGTTTCTGTTTTTGCGTAGTATAGGGTTAATGCAAAAAATTTAATTACTCTAGTCCTATGTATTGTTTTTGTTATCCGAGTAGCGAACCTTTTACACTCCCTATCGGAATTTTGTTTTATATATATATATATTCATATTATGTTGTTTTTTTTTGTTTTTTTTTTTAGTTTTTTTTTATGTTTTTTAAATTCGTCTGTGATATTAGTTGTAAGTTTTATCTCTTTGTTTAGTTTTAAGTTTTATTTAGTTTTAACATGATAGTTTTTAACGTAGTTTGAAGATACATGTTAGTGTTTTTGTTATCCGAGAATGGGCCTTTTACACCCATTCCGAATTTTGCTTACTGTGATAGTAGTTTTAAGTTTTAATTACTTTTACTTTTATTTATTTATTGATTTCTTTCCGGGCGATGATAACGATCAATCGTTTTTCGCCCTAAAAAAAAAAAATAAAAAAAATATAAATAGACAGTACAGCCATGAGGCACTCTATTAAGGACTGAATACAGTCCTTGAAAGATTTTGCCTGGAGTCGTGGCAAAACCATCATAATATCTGGGAGGACATCCCTCACTGTCATCTATGACAGGAAGTCCATGCCCGTGGTCTCCAACGGGGTAGCCGGTTTCGGTTTGCCGCTGGAGACGCCTTTTGTAGCGGCCGCCCTTTTGGTGGGGCGTGAGGCCACAGGGGTCGCGGTGTTTTTAACAGCCTGCTTTGCCTTTCCCGTCGAGGAAGGCTTGGCCTTCTTCGCCGGGGCCGGCTTTGTCGCCGCCTTATGTTTCACCACCTTCTTGGTGGTTGCCGCCGGTTTTGGCTTGGCGGGTGTTGGGGAGGGTACCTCCCCTTTTTCCCCGACGGGGAGTCTTATTCTTTAAGACTTTGGGGGTTGGCGTCCCCACGGGCCTAGCCTCCGCAGCTTTTCTTCCCACTATACAATGAGCTGCGGAACACTTTACATTTTACACATATACTACACCAAGAACACTACATAAATTACAACATACACACATACACAATTACACAACAACAACCTACACTGATATTTCTTACATTTACACTCGGTGGTGTTGCGACATCTTACGAAACGCAACCGTAACCCAAGGTGGGAACAAATCGTGCCGATGGGTGAATGGCTCTACGTAGTGAGTCTCGAACGATGTCCTCTGGGCACCAGGGCGAACCCAGTTGTATTTAGCTCTAGCTCCAGTACGCGTGCGCTCTGCTGGAGTGGTCCATTTTTCGCCGGTACTCGTGGGACCAAAATTTCTGTTCCAATAATAAACACTATGATGGTTGGTGGTCCATCTGAAAAAACCACCAATTTAAGTCTTGCGAAGAGACCTCGATCAGCTTCGTCTGACGAGGATAAAAGTCCTACTGTACAGAATTTCTTAAAATCAAAATATAAAAATATCAGATTCATTGTACTCAGAAATAGTCAGGAAGGTGGCTCCCTTCAAAAGGTTTCACCTTTCTTAATTTACAAAACCATAACAGGTGTAAGTGGCTCCCCTAAGTATATCAGGAAATTACGTGACGGATCGATTCTGGTTGAAACATTCAACGATGAACAGAGTCGATCTATCTTACGGCTCCGTAATATGGGTGGCATAAATATAAGTGCAGAATGCCACAAAACGTTAAATACGAGCCGGGGTGTAATCTTTTGTAGAGACCTTCTAGATATAGATATCTCTGAAATAGTCGATGAGCTTTGCCACCAAGATGTTGTTGAAGTAAAACGTATAATGAAACGGCAGAACGGAACAGAAGAACCGACACCGTCTCTTATATTAACATTCAATCTCCCTGTTCCACCAGAGAAGATTAAAGTGGGTTACCTCTCGGTTCGGGTACGACCATTCATACCCAACCCACGGCGATGTTTTAGATGCCAAGGTTTTGGTCATACCACAACATCTTGTACAAAAACAGAGATCTGTGCTCGATGTGGTAAAGAAGGTCACAACGACACTAACTGCGAAGAAAGTGAAAAATGTGCAAACTGCAGTGGTCCACATACAGCCCGCTCCCGAGATTGCCCAACTTTTAAAGAAGAAAAGGCAATTCTCAAAATCTGTACGGAGCAAAAACTATCTTTTCCGGCTGCACGTAGAGAATATAAAAAGATAAACAACTCACGGAACCTGGTTAAACCAGACGTATCTTTTGCCACCGCTACAACTAAACAAATTCCTACAAATGCTAATAATCAGCAGTGCGGATCCTGCAATGAGCTTAAAAAACTTGTTCAGATGCTATCTGAACAAGTAGCTTCACTTACAGCCACTATCTCAGAGCTGACAAAAATGAATAAAAAGTCCTCCATCGCAGCTAGTGAATCAAACAGTATGATACATACGAAAGTTCCTATTCCCAAAATCGTACCGCCACGAATAGCGACTATCACAGCTGGCAGTAAGCCACCTAATAAGCTCCCCATAAAGGGAACCCATGTAACTATCTCTTCTGGGATGTCAACTTCAGCATCCCATTCAAATAAATCTCCTCCACCATCTCCTCATATACTGGAGGATATGGTTGAAGAACCACCCGACCCTAGGGCATCGGAGTTCTTTAAAATAAAAAATTCAAAAAAGAAAAACCGAATCACGTACAACTAATTTTTATTTAGTTTCCGAAATTCATTTTTTTATTTGCTTTTTACACTTATGAACATTATTCAGTGGAATGTTAGAGGTATTCGGTCCCGCATTGAAGATATTAGAGTACTGGCGCACACACATGATCCACTAATCATGTGTTTCCAGGAAACTCACCTCCTACAACATGACCGAATTACATTTAGAGGATACTTCTGCGAGAGATACGACTGCCTAGTAGACAGTAGGGAGAGTGGTGGAGTAGCGATTTTCATGAAGAATGGGGTGTCAGCTACAAGAATTCAACTAACCACTGTCATTCCTGCTATTGCAGTAAAGGTCACTATTCCCTTCAAATTGCATATCTGCAATCTGTATCTCTCACCGAACACTGTGTTCAGTGCTTTAGACGTCTCAAATCTCCTTACACAAATACCATCTCCATCGTTAATAGTAGGAGACTTCAATGCCCATCATATTTCCTGGGGCTCAACCTTCTGCTCCACTCGAGAAAATATGATAAACAGATTGAGACAAGATTTTGACCTTTGCCTGCTGAATAATGGATCACACACATTTATGTCCTTATCAACTGGTGCTGTATCTAACCTTGATCTTTCCATATGCTCACCGAATGTACTCCCTCATTTTAATTGGTCGATTTGTGATGACTATCACGGCAGTGATCATAGACCAATTATTATTAGTTTCGGTGTAGACTGCGAGATTAAAAGAATGCCACGGAGATGGATTGTTGAAAAGGCAGATTGGAACGGATACTGTAAAGCATTCCAATCTCAGTATGACGATGGAGCGAACATCCTCGACCAATATTCTTCTTTTACGTCCATGATACTTAAGAATGCCAACAGGTATATCCCACAAACATCGGGTAATCCTAGACGTCCTTTCGTTCCATGGTGGAACGATGAATGCAAAATTGCTATTAGGAATCGACGGCAGGCACTACGTAAATTTAATCGTAGGCCCACAACAGAACATCTAAATTTATACCGCAGGGCTAGAGCGGTGTGCCGTCGAGTATTCTTGGACGCTAAGAGGAATTCATGGACGAAATACGTGAGCACTATCTCGCGCACTACTTCCACGTCTACTGTATGGAAGAAAATTCGTGCAATCTTCGGATCACCGAAACAATCTATTCTTGGTCTTATTGATGAAGGAGAACTCCTTTCATCATCCTCGGAAGTGGCAAATAGTCTAGCAAAATCTTTCCGCTCGGTGTCTCTCACCTCATCATATAATTACGATTTTCAACGGTACAAGATACAAATGGAGGTGTTGTCGTTAAACATTGGTGATTCGGTTGGTGAATTAAACACTCCATTCGTATTTAAAGAATTGTTACATGCACTTAAAAATTCACGGGACACTTCCCCTGGACCGGACAACATTCGCCTTTCCATGCTTTCACACCTTCCTAATTTGGCACTACAACAACTTTTGAATATTTTCAACGGTTTATTCTCCGAACAAGTCTTCCCACCCGGCTGGTCAGAAGCATTTATTATACCAGTACTAAAACCTGGTAAAGACCAGAAGAACCCCTCAAGCTATCGCCCTATTTCATTAACAAGCGTTTTGTGTAAAATAATGGAGAGAATGGTAAACCGCAGACTTACATGGTACTTGGAGAAACATGGCTTTCTATCTCCAGAACAGTGTGGTTTTCGACAAGGACGATCTTCCATTGACCATTTAGTGTCACTAGAAACAGCCATACAAAACGCTTTCCTCAATCGGCAACACCTCGTCGCTATCTTCTTTGATATAAAAAAGGCGTATGATACAGCCTGGCGACGTGGTATTCTTAACACTCTCCAAAAATGGGGAATCAAGGGCAATATGCTTGCTTTTATCCGGGGATTCATAAATCACCGAACGGCTCGTGTTCGTGTAGATGATTCGCTCTCAGATAGTGTCATCTTAGAGAATGGAGTGCCCCAAGGTAGTGTATTAAGTGCCACCTTATTTTCTGTAGCCATAAATGATATTACCAAATGTGTTCAGGCTCCTGTCTCATGCTCTCTATTCGCTGACGACTTTGCTATCTACATTGCAAGCCGTTCGGCACCCACAGCAGAGAGACTACTGCAGAACACTATATATCACCTTGAAGCTTGGTCCAGGATTACTGGTTTCACATTTTCATCCGAAAAAACAAAATGTGTAGTTTTTTCTCGGCTACGAAACCCTTCTATTCCGCAAATTTTTCTGAACGGTGAGACTATTACTATCTCTAATTACGTTAAGTTTTTAGGTTTAATTTTTGATAGTCGTCTTACTTGGGTCAAACATTTAAAAGAATTGAAAACAAAATGTTCCAAAATTTTAGACATGATGCGAGTCCTTACTAACACCAAGTGGGGAGCCGATAGATCATGTATGATACATTTTTACTATTCCTTTGTTCGCTCCCGTTTAGATTACGGTTGTGTGGCCTACTCATCAGCTCGTCAAACCGTGCTTAAAATGCTGGATAGTGTACATCATGCTTTCCTTCGGCTTGCTACAGGCGCGTTTAGATCAAGTCCTGTCGCAAGCTTACTTGTAGACTGTGGTGAACCATCACTTTGGGATAGACGAGACCAGCTCTTATTATCTTATTTTGCTCGTCTCAGAGGACAGCCAAATCACCCGGTTCTTGAGTCAGTCCTTAAAAATCCTAATCTAGGAAAGTATGAGGATCATCCACGACGTACTGCACCTGTAGGTATCCGTACCTGGCGTCTG
Organism: Lycorma delicatula; assembly: GCF_047948215.1. NCBI lineage: Eukaryota > Metazoa > Arthropoda > Insecta > Hemiptera > Fulgoridae > Lycorma > Lycorma delicatula. The sequence goes on along the minus strand of NC_134455.1, from coordinate 346,006,740 downwards.
CTGCAGCATATAAATGTTGACACACCGTCATTCTTTCCTATGTACCCTTGCTCATATCCTCCATGGGGAATAAACCTCATAAATTTTAATTTTGACCTGACTACATGTAATAAACAATCAACACCATCTATCGTCTTTCAGCAGATGTTTCAATGTGTTCTCTCCAAGGCGAAACCAGACGCGGTTGTATACACTGATGGATCGAAACAAAACGATACGGTTGGGTGTGCTTTTGTTGTCAATGAGAGAACTTATATGTTTGGTCTCCCCAGTATTACGAGTGTGTTTACCGCTGAACTATATGCTATAAATAAGGCTCTAAACATCATTAACCCTAAATATAGAAAGATTCTTATTTGCAGTGACTCGTGTAGTGCTCTCCAAGCCTTAAAGAACTTTTATTCCAAACATCCTATCGTCATTGAAATTTACAACGCAATCGCTGAGTTGAATAATCGCAACACAGAATTAAGTTTTTGCTGGGTCCCTAGCCACGTAGGGATTCCAGGTAATGAACATGCAGATTCCGCTGCCAAAGAAGCATGTAACCAGCCTCCTTTCACCACCCGAGTTGCTACTTCTGATTTCATTAACTATGTAAAACAATTATTAAGAACAAGGTGGCAAGGTGATTGGACAGCTACCGTTGATAATAAACTCCGTCAGATTAAAGATTCTGTGTTACCATGGAACTCCTCATACAGAAAACCCCGGCGTGAGGAAGTAGTACTCTGTCGATTGCGGATAGGACACACGAGAGTCACACACGAGTACCTGTTTACAAGAGGACAACCACCTCTATGCGCAAGATGCAACTGCCGCGTGACTGTGCGCCACATACTCGTGGACTGCATATGTTATGCGGCATTGCGTCGTAAATTTAAAATTCCTAGTAACATCCGTGGTATCTTGCGTGACGATAAGGAGGTTTTAAACCGCATGTTTATATTTTTACGTAGTATAGGGTTAATGCAAAAAATTTAATAAGTATGTATTCTTTAGTAATTGTATGTATTGTCCTATGTATTGTTTTGTTATCCGAGTAGGGAGCCTTTTACACTCTCTATCGGATTTTTTTGTTTTTTTTTTGTATGTTTTTTAAATTCGTCTGTGATATTAGTTATAAGATTTTTGTGATATTAGTTTTAAGTTTTATCTCCTTTTTTAGTTTTAAGTTTTATTTATTTTTAATGATAGTTTTTAACATAGTTTTAAGTTTTATTTATTTTTAATGTGATAGTTTTTAACATAGCTTTAAGTTTTATTTATTTTTAATATGATAGTTTTTAACAGAGTTTTAAGTTACATATTAGTGTTTTAGTTATCCGAGAATGGACCTTTTACACCCATTCCGGATTTTGTTTCTGTGATAGTAGTTTTAAGTTTTAATTTTATCTAAAAACCTAAAATTATTTTTATTTATTTATTTATGTATTTATTTATCTATTTATTTATTTTCCGGGCGATGATAACGTTCAACCGTTTTTCGCCCATAAAAAAAAAAAAAAAAAAAAAAAAAACCTCCCCTTTTTTCACTACCGCCTTGGCCACAGGTGCCGGCACTTCCGGTTTGGGGGCTGATATTCCCCCACCGGCAACACGGGCCCAGCTGCGGCCGTCAACAGTCGCGGGCTTTTTAATGCCCTTGACCCTGTCGACTTGCTCCTTATAATGGGGGCAGCCCCGGTAATTAGCCGGATAAGGCCCCTTGCAGTTTACGCATGAGGCTGGTTCCTCACGCGGCTTAACACATGTGGCAGTGTCGTGGTCCCCATCACACTTGACACATTGCTGGGCCCTCTGGCAGTAATTGGACGAGTGTCCAAATTTGTGGCACTGGGGTGGCCCCCCTCGTGACACAAACGCAGCACTCCGACCTTGCAATAAAAAATATCTCTGAGGTCGTATATTTTGCGAGCGCTATGGGCCCTTTTCAGGGCCACTAGGCAGGTCAGGGTTTCCCGACCATCCCTTGTGAGGAGGTTCTTGACCGAAGTCACCTCAAAACCAAGGGAGGTCAGTTCCTCCCTTATCTCCTCCGGGGTAGCCCCATAGGGGATCCCCCGTATAACTACCTTCAGCTCCCTATCCTTCGGGAGGATTCCATCCTTGGCTTTTGTTGTGGAAGGTTGTCTTACATTGTGCTCTGTGTTTAGTGAGTTGTAACCAGTCCTGCCAGGTGTTCAACAGTTCTTCTACCTGCGTCACCAGACAATGTGAGAGGGGTCTGCTAGGACATCAGCCGGGCGGCCAGCTACCTGGATTACAGGCCAGTCACTTAAGAAAAGGTTAATCCTTTTCTTAATTTTACTTTATTTTTCTTTTATTCAAATTTTTATAATAATGTAAAGTGAACTCTGGTAGTCATTACGAATACATTAAGTTAATAGCCTATTATTATAGGACTATTGTGCTAGTTTTAAAATAATTTTATTTTAAATTGATTTGTTGTCAGTGATTTTATTTTACAGCAAGTGTAGATTAAGAAGTGTTAAACTAAGTTTAATTTTAATTTTTTAATTTTTCTTTATTTTTCCTCAATGGAAGGAAAAATAAGGCCTCCTCCACCCCGTTCTCCCACCCCGGAACTGTCCGACGGTGGAGAGGAAAGCGGGTCTGGCGCTAGGAAGCGCCAGAAACATCGGGGCTCCGCGCCTCCTATGGAGACGGAGCCCGTAGCGGGCTGCAGCAGCCGCCAACCCGCAGGCTGATGATGGGGCCCCATCACAGCCTGCTACCGTCAGGCGGGAGAAAATCACGCCAATAATGCTGGACTGCCCGAAGGAGTGGCCAGCATTAGCGCGCGACATTAAGTCGCGGATCGGGGGACGCCTGGTGGCAAAAAGCACCGGGCTGTCGATCAGGCTGCAGCTGAGCAGCGAGGCGGATTACCGGGTGGTGCAGAGTTTCCTGCACTCAAAGGGAATCGCCTTCCACTCCTTTCAGCCCCCGAAGGACAGGGAGCCGAAGGTAGTCATACGGGGGATCCCCTATGGGGCTACCCCGGAGGAGATAAGGGAGGAACTGACCTCCCTTGGTTTTGAGGTGACTTCGGTCAAGAAGATCCTCTCCCCGACGGGGAGTCTTATTCTTTAAGACGGGGTTGGCGTCCCCATGGGCCTAGCCTCTGCAGCTATTCTTCCCACTATACAGTGAGCTGAAGAACACTTTACATTATACACATATACTACACCAAGAACACTACATAAATTACAAAATACACACTTACACAACAACATCCTACACTGATATTTCTTACATTAACACTCGGTGGTGTTGCGACATCTTACGAAACGCAACCGTAACCCAAGGTGGGAACAAATCGTGCCGATGGGTGAATGGCTCTACGTAGTGAGTCTTGAACGATGTCCTCTGGGCACCAGGGCGAACCCAGTTGTACTTAGCTCTAGCTCCAGTACGCGTGCGCTCTGCTGGAGTGGTCCATTTTTCGCCGGTACTCGTGGGACCAAAATTTCAGTTCCAACAATAAACACAATGATGGTTGGTGGTCCATCTGAAAAAACCACCAAATTATGTCTTGCGAAGAGACCTCGGTCAGCTTTGTCTGACGAGGATAAAAGTCCTATGGAAGAGAACTACAAATCTTTAGACTTGAACACTAAAAATATTCGATTCATTGTTCTCCGAAATAGTCAGGAAGGTGGCTCCCTCCAAAAGGTTTCACCTTTCCTTATAAATAAAACTCTAACAGGTGCAAGTGGCTCTCCAAAGAACATCAGGAAATTACGCGACGGATCGATTCTGGTTGAAACATTCAACGACGAACAGAGTCGATCAATCTTACGTCTCCGTAATATGGGTGGTATAAATATAAATGCTGAAAGCCACAAAACTTTAAATACGAGCAGGGGTGTAATTTTTTGTAGAGACCTTCTGGATATAGATATCTCGGAAATAGTCGATGAGCTTTTTTTTTTTTTTTTTTTTTTTTTTTTTAAGGGCGAAAAACGGTTGAACGTTATCATCGCCCGGAAAATAAATAAATAGATAAATAAATAAATAAAAATAACTTTAGGTTTTTAGATAAAATTAAAACTTAAAACTACTATCACAGAAACAAAATCCGGAATGGGTGTAAAAGGCCCATTCTCGGATAACAAAAACACTAATATGTAACTTAAAAGTCTGTTAAAAACTATCACATTAAAAATAAATAAAACTTAAAGCTATGTTAAAACCTATCACATTAAAAATAAATAAAACTTAAAACTATGTTAAAGACTATCATTAAAAATAAATAAAACTTAAAACTAAAAAAGGAGATAAAACTTAAAACTAATATCACAAAAATCTTATAACTAATATCACAGACGAATTTAAAAAACATAAAAAAAAAACAAAAAAATCCGATAGGGAGTGTAAAAGGCTCCCTACTCGGATAACAAAACAATACATAAGACAATACATACAATTACTAAAGAATACATACTTATTAAATTTTTTGCATTAACCCTATACTACGTAAAAATATAAACATGCGGTTTAAAACCTCCTTATCGTCACGCAAGATACCACGGATGTTACTAGGAATTTTAAATTTACGACGCAATGCCGCATAACATATGCAGTCCACGAGTATGTGGCGCACAGTCACGCGGCAGTTGCATCTTGCGCATAGAGGTGGTTGTCCTCTTGTAAACAGGTACTCGTGTGTGACTCTCGTGTGTCCTATCCGCAATCGACAGAGTACTACTTCCTCACGCCGGGGTTTTCTGTATGAGGAGTTCCATGGTAACACAGAATCTTTAATCTGACGGAGTTTATTATCAACAGTAGCTGTCCAATCACCTTGCCACCTTGTTCTTAATAATTGTTTTACATAGTTAATGAAATCAGAAGTAGCAACTCGGGTGGTGAAAGGAGGCTGGTTACATGCTTCTTTGGCAGCAGAATCTGCATGTTCATTACCTGGAATCCCTACGTGGCTAGGGACCCAGCAAAAACTTAATTCTGTGTTGCGATTATTCAACTCAGCGATTGCGTTGTAAATTTCAATGACGATAGGATGTTTGGAATAAAAGTTCTTTAAGGCTTGGAGAGCACTACACGAGTCACTGCAAATAAGAATTTTTCTATATTTAGGGTTAATGATGTTTAGAGCCTTATTTATAGCATATAGTTCAGCGGTAAACACACTCGTAATACTGGGGAGACCAAACATATAAGTTCTCTCATTGACAACAAAAGCACACCCAACCGTATCGTTTTGTTTCGATCCATCAGTGTATACAACCGCGTCTGGTTTCGCCTTGGAGAGAACACACTGAAACATCTGCTGAAAGACGATAGATGGTGTTGATTGTTTATTACATGTAGTCAGGTCAAAATTAAAATTTATGAGGTTTATTCCCCATGGAGGATATGAGCAAGGGTACATAGGAAAGAATGACGGTGTGTCAACATTTATATGCTGCAGCAGACGCCAGGTACGGACACCTACAGGTGCAGTACGACGTGGATGATCCTCATACTTTCCTAGATTAGGATTTTTAAAGACTGACTCAAGAACCGGGTGATTTGGCTGTCCTCTGAGACGAGCAAAATAAGATAATAAGAGCTGGTCTCGTCTATCCCAAAGTGATGGTTCACCACAGTCTACAAGTAAGCTTGCGACAGGACTTGATCTAAACGCGCCTGTAGCAAGCCGAAGGAAAGCATGATGTACACTATCCAGCATTTTAAGCACGGTTTGACGAGCTGATGAGTAGGCCACACAACCGTAATCTAAACGGGAGCGAACAAAGGAATAGTAAAAATGTATCATACATGATCTATCGGCTCCCCACTTGGTGTTAGTAAGGACTCGCATCATATCTAAAATTTTGGAACATTTTGTTTTCAATTCTTTTAAATGTTTGACCCAAGTAAGACGATTATCAAAAATTAAACCTAAAAACTTAACGTAATTAGAGATAGTAATAGTCTCACCGTTCAGAAAAATTTGCGGAATAGAAGGGTTTCGTAGCCGAGAAAAAACTACACATTTTGTTTTTTCGGATGAAAATGTGAAACCAGTAATCCTGGACCAAGCTTCAAGGTGATATATAGTGTTCTGCAGTAGTCTCTCTGCTGTGGGTGCCGAACGGCTTGCAATGTAGATAGCAAAGTCGTCAGCGAATAGAGAGCATGAGACAGGAGCCTGAACACATTTGGTAATATCATTTATGGCTACAGAAAATAAGGTGGCACTTAATACACTACCTTGGGGCACTCCATTCTCTAAGATGACACTATCTGAGAGCGAATCATCTACACGAACACGAGCCGTTCGGTGATTTATGAATCCCCGGATAAAAGCAAGCATATTGCCCTTGATTCCCCATTTTTGGAGAGTGTTAAGAATACCACGTCGCCAGGCTGTATCATACGCCTTTTTTATATCAAAGAAGATAGCGACGAGGTGTTGCCGATGGAGGAAAGCGTTTTGTATGGCTGTTTCTAGTGACACTAAATGGTCAATGGAAGATCGTCCTTGTCGAAAACCACACTGTTCTGGAGATACAAAGCCATGTTTCTCCAAGTACCATGTAAGTCTGCGGTTTACCATTCTCTCCATTATTTTACACAAAACGCTTGTTAATGAAATAGGGCGATAGCTTGAGGGGTTCTTCTGGTCTTTACCAGGTTTTAGTACTGGTATAATAAATGCTTCTGACCAGCCGAGTGGGAAGACTTGTTCGGAGAATAAACCGTTGAAAATATTCAAAAGTTGTTGTAGTGCCGAATTAGGAAGGTGTGAAAGCATGGAAAGGCGAATGTTGTCAGGTCCAGGGGAAGTGTCCCGTGAATTTTTAAGTGCATGTAACAATTCTTTAAATACGAATGGAGTGTTTAATTCACCAACCGAATCACCAATGTTTAACGACAACACCTCCATTTGTATCTTGTACCGTTGAAAATCGTTATTATATGATGAGGTGAGAGACACCGAGCGGAAAGATTTTGCTAGACTATTTGCCACTTCCGAGGATGATGAAAGGAGTTCTCCTTCATCAATAAGACCAAGAATAGATTGTTTCGGTGATCCGAAGATTGCACGAATTTTCTTCCATACAGTAGACGTGGAAGTAGTGCGTGAGATAGTGCTCACGTATTTCGTCCATGAATTCCTCTTAGCGTCCAAGAATACTCGACGGCACACCGCTCTAGCCCTGCGGTATAAATTTAGATGTTCTGTTGTGGGCCTACGATTAAATTTACGTAGTGCCTGCCGTCGATTCCTAATAGCAATTTTGCATTCATCGTTCCACCATGGAACGAAAGGACGTCTAGGATTACCCGATGTTTGTGGGATATATCTGTTGGCATTCTTAAGTATCATGGACGTAAAAGAAGAATATTGGTCGAGGATGTTCGCTCCATCGTCATACTGAGATTGGAATGCTTTACAGTATCCGTTCCAATCTGCCTTTTCAACAATCCATCTCCGTGGCATTCTTTTAATCTCGCAGTCTACACCGAAACTAATAATAATTGGTCTATGATCACTGCCGTGATAGTCATCACAAATCGACCAATTAAAATGAGGGAGTACATTCGGTGAGCATATGGAAAGATCAAGGTTAGATACAGCACCAGTTGATAAGGACATAAAAGTGTGTGATCCATTATTCAGTAGGCAAAGGTCAAAATCTTGTCTCAATCTGTTTATCATATTTCCTCGAGTGGAGCAGAAGGTTGAGCCCCAGGAAATATGATGGGCATTGAAGTCTCCTACTATTAACGATGGAGATGGTATTTGTGTAAGGAGATTTGAGACGTCTAAAGCACTGAACACAGTGTTTGGTGAGAGATACAGATTGCAGATATGCAATTTGAAGGGAATAGTGACCTTTACTGCAATAGCAGGAATGACAGTGGTTAGTTGAATTCTTGTAGCTGACACCCCATTCTTCATGAAAATCGCTACTCCACCACTCTCCCTACTGTCTACTAGGCAGTCGTATCTCTCGCAGAAGTATCCTCTAAATGTAATTCGGTCATGTTGTAGGAGGTGAGTTTCCTGGAAACACATGATTAGTGGATCATGTGTGTGCGCCAGTACTCTAATATCTTCAATGCGGGACCGAATACCTCTAACATTCCACTGAATAATGTTCATAAGTGTAAAAAGCAAATAAAAAAATAAATTTCGGAAACTAAATAAAAATTAGTTGTACGTGATTCGGTTTTTCTTTTTTGAATTTTTTATTTTAAAGAACTCCGATGCCCTAGGGTCGGGTGGTTCTTCAACCATATCCTCCAGTATATGAGGAGATGGTGGAGGAGATTTATTTGAATGGGATGCTGTAGTTGACATCCCAGAAGAGATAGTTACGTGGGTTCCCTTTATGGGGAGCTTATTAGGTGGCTTACTGCCAGCTGTGATAGTCGCTATTCGTGGCGGTACGATTTTGGGAATAGGAACTTTCGTATGTATCATACTGTTTGATTCACTAGCTGCGATGGAGGACTTTTTATTCATTTTTGTCAGCTCTGAGATAGTGGCTGTAAGTGAAGCTACTTGATCAGATAGCATCTGAACAAGTTTTTTAAGCTCATTGCAGGATCCGCACTGCTGATTATTAGCATTTGTAGGAATTTGTTTAGTTGTAGCGGTGGCAAAAGATACGTCTGGTTTAACCAGGTTCCGTGAGTTGTTTATCTTTTTATATTCTCTACGTGCAGCCGGAAAAGATAGTTTTTGCTCCGTACAGATTTTGAGAATTGCCTTTTCTTCATTAAAAGTTGGGCAATCTCGGGAGCGGGCTGTATGTGGACCACTGCAGTTTGCACATTTTTCACTTTCTTCGCAGTTAGTGTCGTTGTGACCTTCTTTACCACATCGAGCACAGATCTCAGTTTTCGTGCAAGATGTTGTAGTATGACCAAAACCTTGGCATCTGAAACATCGCCGTGGGTTGGGTATGAATGGTCGTACCCGAACCGAGAGGTAACCTACTTTAATCTTTTCTGGTGGAACAGGGAGATTGAATGTTAATATAAGAGACGGTGTCGGTTCTTCTGTTCCGTTCTGCCGTTTCATTATACGTTTCACCTCAACAACATCTTGGTGGCACAGCTCGTCAACTATTTCAGAGATATCTATATCCAGAAGGTCTCTACAAAAAATTACACCCCGGCTCGTATTTAGCGTTTTGTGGCATTCTGCGCTTATATTTATGCCACCCATACTACGGAGACGTAAGATAGATCGACTCTGCTCATCGTTGAATGTTTCAACCAGAATCGATCCGTCGCGTAATTTCCTGATATTCTTCGGGGAGCCACTTGCACCTGTTATGGTTTTGTTTATTAAAAACGGTGAGACCTTTTGAAGGGAGCCACCTTCCTGACTATTTTTGAGAACAACGAATCTGATATTTTTATATTTTGATTTTAAGAAATTCTGTTCAGTAGGACTTTTATCCTCGTCAGACGAAGCTGATCGAGGTCTCTTCGCAAGACTTAAAATGGTGGTTTTTTCAGATGGACCACCAACCATCATAGTGTTTATTATTGGAACTGAAATTTTGGTCCCACGAGTACCGGCGAAAAATGGACCACTCCAGCAGAGCGCACGCGTACTGGAGCTAGAGCTAAATACAACTGGGTTCGCCCTGGTGCCCAGAGGACATCGTTCGAGACTCACTTCGTAGAGCCATTCACCCATCGGCACGATTTGTTCCCACCTTGGGTTACGGTTGCGTTTCGTAAGATGTCGCAACACCACCGAGTGTAAATGTAAGAAATATCAGTGTAGGTTGTTGTTGTGTAATTGTGTATGTGTGTATGTTGTAATTTATGTAGTGTTCTTGGTGTAGTATATGTGTAAAATGTAAAGTGTTCCGCAGCTCATTGTATAGTGGGAAGAAAAGCTGCGGAGGCTAGGCCCGTGGGGACGTCGATGAGCTTTGCCACCAAGATGTTGTTGAGGTGAAACGTATAATGAGACGGCAGAACGGAACAGAAGAACCGACACCGTCTCTTATATTAACATTCAATCTCCCTGTTCCACCAGAAAAGATTAAAGTAGGTTACCTCTCGGTTCGGGTACGACCATTCATACCCAACCCACGGCGATGTTTCAGATGCCAAGGTTTTGGTCATACTACAACATCTTGCACGAAAACTGAGATTTGTGCTCGATGTGGTAAAGAAGGTCACAACGACACTAACTGCAAAGAAAGTGAAAAATGTGCAAACTGCAGTGGTCCACATACAGCCCGCTCCCGAGATTGCCCAACTTTTAAAGAAGAAAAGGCAATTCTCAAAATCTGTACGGAGCAAAAACTATCTTTTCCGGCTGCACGTAGAGAATATAAAAAGATAAACAACTCACGGAACCTGGTTAAACCAGACGTATCTTTTGCCACCGCTACAACTAAACAAATTCCTACAAATGCTAATAATCAGCAGTGCGGATCCTGCAATGAGCTTAAAAAACTTGTTCAGATGCTATCTGATCAAGTAGCTTCACTTACAGCCACTATCTCAGAGCTGACAAAAATGAATAAAAAGTCCTCCGTCGCAGCTAGTGAATCAAACAGTATGATACATACGAAAGTTCCTATTCCCAAAGTCGTACCGCCACGAATAGCGACTATCACAGCTGGCAGTAAGCCACCTAATAAGCTCCCCATAAAGGGAACCCACATAACTATCTCTTCTGGGATGTCAACTACAGCATCCCATTCAAATAAATCTCCTCCACCATCACCTCATATACTGGAGGATATGGTTGAAGAACCACCCGACCCTAGGGCATCGGAGTTCTTTAAAATAAAAAATTCAAAAAAGAAAAACCGAATCACGTACAACTAATTTTTATATAGTTTCCGAAATTTATTCTTTTATTTGTTTTTTACACTTATGAACATTATTCAGTGGAATGTTAGAGGTATTCGGTCCCGCATTGAAGATATTAGAGTACTGGCGCACACACATGATCCACTAATCATGTGTTTCCAGGAAACTCACCTTCTACAACATGACCGAATTACACTTAGAGGATACTTCTGCGAGAGATACGACTGCCTAGTAGACAGTAGGGAGAGTGGTGGAGTAGCGATTTTCATGAAGAATGGGGTGTCAGCTACAAGAATTCAACTAACCACTGTCGTTCCTGCTATTGCAGTAAAGGTCACTATTCCCTTCAAATTGCATATCTGTAATCTGTATCTCTCACCGAACACTGTGTTCAGTGCTTTAGATGTCTCAAATCTCCTTACACAAATACCATCTCCATCGTTAATAGTAGGAGACTTCAATGCCCATCATATTTCCTGGGGCTCAACCTTCTGCTCCACTCGAGGAAATATGATAAACAGATTGAGACAAGATTTTGACCTTTGCCTACTGAATAATGGATCACACACATTTATGTCCTTATCAACTGGTGCTGTATCTAACCTTGATCTTTCCATATGCTCACCGAATGTACTCCCTCATTTTAATTGGTCGATTTGTGATGACTATCACGGCAGTGATCATAGACCAATTATTATTAGTTTCGGTGTAGACTGCGAGATTAAAAGAATGCCACGGAGATGGATTGTTGAAAAGGCAGATTGGAACGGATACTGTAAAGCATTCCAATCTCAGTATGACGATGGAGCGAACATCCTCGACCAATATTCTTCTTTTACGTCCATGATACTTAAGAATGCCAACAGATATATCCCACAAACATCGGGTAATCCTAGACGTCCTTTCGTTCCATGGTGGAACGATGAATGCAAAAATGCTATTAGGAATCGACGGCAGGCACTACGTAAATTTAATCGTAGGCCCACAACAGAACATCTAAATTTATACCGCAGGGCTAGAGCGGTGTGCCGTCGAGTATTCTTGGACGCTAAGAGGAATTCATGGACGAAATACGTGAGTACTATCTCACGCACTACTTCCACGTCTACTGTATGGAAGAAAATTCGTGCAATCTTCGGATCACCGAAACAATCTATTCTTGGTCTTATTGATGAAGGAGAACTCCTTTCATCATCCTCGGAAGTGGCAAATAGTCTAGCAAAATCTTTCCGCTCGGTGTCTCTCACCTCATCATATAATAACGATTTTCAACGGTACAAGATACAAATGGTGGTGTTGTCGTTAAACATTGGTGATTCGGTTGGTGAATTAAACACTCCATTCGTATTTAAAGAATTGTTACATGCACTTAAAAATTCACGGGACACTTCCCCTGGACCGGACAACATTCGCCTTTCCATGCTTTCACACCTTCCTAATTCGGCACTACAACAACTTTTGAATATTTTCAACGGTTTATTCTCCGAACAAATCTTCCCACCCGGCTGGTCAGAAGCATTTATTATACCAGTACCAAAACCTGGTAAAGACCAGACGAACCCCTCAAGCTATCGCCCTATTTCATTAACAAGCGTTTTGTGTAAAATAATGGAGAGAATGGTAAACCACAGACTTACATGGTACTTGGAAAAACATGGCTTTCTATCTCCAGAACAGTGTGGTTTTCGACAAGGACGACCTTCTATTGACCATTTAGTGTCACTGGAAACAGCCATACAAAACGGTTTCCTAAATCGGCAACACCTCGTCGCTATCTTCTTCGATATAAAAAAGGCGTATGACACAGCCTGGCGACGCGGTATTCTTAACACTCTCAAAAAATGGGGAATCAAGGGCAATATGCTTGCTTTTATCCGGGGATTCTTAAATCACCGAACGGCTCGTGTTCGTGTGGATGATTCGCTCTCAGATAGTGTCATCTTGGAGAATGGAGTGCCCCAAGGTAGTGTATTAAGTGCCACCTTATTTTCTGTAGCCATAAATGATATTACCAAATGTGTTCAGGCTTCTGTCTCATGTTCTCTATTTGCTGACGACTTTGCTATCTACATTGCTAACCGTTCGGCACC